>NC_134016.1:27487502-27787502 GCF_040712315.1 Castanea sativa
CCCTGAAATATGATCTCCTTAACAATGACTGCAAGGGATGTTCAATCAACACATAGATGGTGTGGGTGTGGAAATAGTGAAGCAACTTCCTTGTAACGTGGACTAGGGCTAGAGCCAGCTTTTCCAATGGTAGGTATCATGTTTCAGCATCCACCAAGGTCTTACTAACATAATATACCGGCCACTGTGCCCCATCCCGAATTTTTCACAACGTGGAGCTCACCGCAGATCGAAGACTACTAGGTACATATATAGGTCTTCCCCGGGCTCTGAACAGGTTAAGATGGGTGGGCTCATCAAATAATGCTTCAAATCCTGGAATGCCTCCTTACACTCCTCAGTCCACTAAAACATTTTCCACTTCTTTAGCAATTGAAAGAATGGCCTACATCTATCCACCGATCTTGACACAAAAAGATTTAACGCATTGATCATCCCCGTAAGTCTTTGCACATCTTTCGGGTTGCTCAGTAGTACCAGTTATTGTATGCCCTGTATTTGATCCAAATTTACCTCAATTCCCCGAATAGAGATCATGTATCCCAAGAATTTTCTAGCACCTACCACCAAATGCGCATTTTTTGGTGTTAAGACAAAACTTGTGTCGCCTAAGGATCTTTAATGTCTTGATCAAGTCTGCCACATGTTCTTCCTCCTTCTTGCTCTTTACTACCATATCATCGATATAAACCTCCACCCTGTTCCCAATCTTATCCTGGAACATCCTTGTCACCATTCGTTAATAGGTGGCCCCTACGTTCTTCAACCTAAAAGGTAGTGATATTACCCCATCATGTAGTGATATTTTCCCTTGAGGGTTATAAATGATGTTTTCTCTTGGTCCTCGTGGTCTAGGGTGATCTAATGATACCCCTAAAATGCATCTGGAAAGCTCATTCGTGGGTGCCCACATATGGCATCAACTAGCTGGTCAATCTTTGAGACTAGGAAAGGATCTTTGGGGCATGCCTAGCTCAGATCTGTAAAATCCACACACACTCTCAATTTCCCATTTATCTTCTTAACTACGATAGTATTTGATAGCCATTTAGGGAAAAACACCTCTTTAATAGCCCTAGCTTGTTTCAACTTTTCTACCTTTCCCTTCACAGCCTCCACATGCTGCTTAGCAGATCTTCTCGACTTCTGCTTTTTGTGCAGGAAAAGTGGATCCACATTCAACTTATGAACGATGAAGTTAGGATCAACACCAAGCACCTCGTATGGACTCCACACGAATACATCCAAATTTTGCACCAAGGCCAGAAGCACGGCGACTTGATCTTCCAATGGTAGACTCTTTCTGATCTAAAAATGCCTATCTTCAAATGGAAGGATCTGAACATGTATCAACTCTTCTACACTATTAGCCCCGGTGACCACTACGGGCTCCAATAATTGCTATAACGGTTCAGGTTCTACCTACTCCTTTAGTTTGATCTCATGATTGATTGTCGTGACCAGACATTGTCAAGCAACTTGTTGATCCCCCCTAACCACCGTGACCCCATCCTTAGTCAGAAACTTAACTTTCATATGGAGCATAGAAGGCACTGCCTCTATGGCATGTATCCACGGCCTACCTAAGATGGCTGTATAGGGGATAAAACATTGGCCACTATGAAGTTTACCATCACTTCCTTCCCTTTAGTCATAACAAGGAGCGAAATTTGCCCCTCAAGAACCACTACCTTTTGTCAAACCCTACCAAAGGCGTGTCATATTCTGTGAAGGTTTCCTACTTCAAACCCAAGCCCTAGTAAAGGTTGGGATACATTATCTCAGCCCCACTCCCCCGATCTACCAACACTTTTTTTACCAAAAAAACCCCCAATCCTTGAGGTCACGACTAACGTGTCGTCATGCGGCTGGGACATCCCTTCTAGATCATCATCCCCAAAAGCAATTAGCTCTGTATTTAACCCCAGTCTTTTCTTTGGCCAATCATTGGCCTCCATCCCCAGTTGTGAGGTAATACTAAGAACCCTTTTACGTCGGCTCGCCCTAGTGTTAATCGAGGCTGCATGGATAACCTCAATAATTCCCAAGGGCAAAGGGGGTGTGTTCCCTCGGGTACTCGACATTTGCCCTGTTACGTTACCTCCCTATTCGACCACGAATTCCTTCAAGTGCCCTACCTTCACAAGCTACTCCAAATGATCTTTAAACACCCTACACTCTTCGGTGGTGTGCTACTTCTCTTGGTGATAGGTGTAGTACAGGGTTTGGTTTCTCCTAGATGGGTCCCCACCCATTTTACCAAGCCACCGAAAGTACAACTTGTTCTTTATCCACTCGAGAATTTTATGAAATGGTTCCTTAAACACCACATTCATCCCTCTAGTTCAAACATCGATCTCTACTGCCTTAGACTCCCTCCTTGGCCTTTACTGGAAGCCTCTAAAACAGAAGTCCCTGCTAAACTGTGAGGTTGCCACCTTTTCCTTACTCTGTTGCCTATCGTCCTCTAGTCTTTTATACTCTTCAATCCTCTTCATGAGTTGATCCATGTTCTCGGGTGGTCGCATTATTAGGGATTCCCTTAATTTTGACTCCTAAGGGAGACACAGCTTGAATGTATTCGCTGCAACTTGCTCATTTCCCCCGCCTATCTCGTTGTACAACTCCTAACACCAATTGGCGTAAGATCGGAATGTCTCCCCACTACCCATCCTCATAGACAGCAACGCATCGATAAGCTGAAGGACTCGACTACAAGTGATGAATCGGGCCTCGAACGCCTGGATCAGTTCTCCGAAGTTGTGTATGGATCATTTCCTTAAACCTTTGAACCATCTCATCATTGTGGGCCCGAGGCTAAACGAGAATACTTTACACATTAAACCATCATTCTGAGAGTACGAGGACATCATCTGAATATAATGGCTTACGTGTTCCACCTGGTCAGTCTTGTCGTCATAGCAGGTAACATATGGGCGATTGAAACACCTTCGCATCTCGATGCACTCTATCTCATCAAAGAATGGTGATCAGGTGGGTCATCGAAGTGCTCGGCTCATGGCATCTAAGGCTGTACTTGGGTGCCCGTGTCTGTTCCTATCATAATGTTGCCCCATAGTTTTGTTAGACCTCTCTCTCCCATGAATCACTTTAATGAGATAACCCAGCCATGCTACCTACTTCATAGTCGGGATCACTAGATAACCCCTCGCAGTTCCTCCTACAACGTCGGCTCTGATCTCAATTTCCAACTCCCCGACCTGCTTCCGCAGGTTCTCTATCTCACAGTCCTACTCACTACGATGTGAGTGTTCGGGTACATTAAATACTAATCTTTCCCACTGTGAATATCCCTCATCTGAATCAAATCTTGTCTCATGCCCATCTTGCATGCGATCCTGTTCTCTTTTTCATTCCCTCTCTAGCCTCATTTGGCCCTGGGATGAGGTCCTTGATCAATTGCCTCTAGGGTCTAATGATCCCTCTCCTCCATCCTAGGTAGCAATATACTAGCTCTAGATAGCTGAGTAGGCGTTTCCCACAAACGGTGCTAATTATGCGGGCCTGTTGCCTAATGTGGCTAGTTAGCCTTGAGGTCAGACCCTCAATTCACCTGTATGAAGTGGATAATGAGATTCCTACAATGGGAAGACCTCCTGAGGCCAATCTAGCGGCCCAAAGGAAAGAGTTTATGGTCCAGCCCATATCTTCCTTCCCCTTTTTGTGTATTCCCCAAGGAGTCCTAGGCTTGATGGAGAGTTACTCATCTTCTGTTGTTCCTCACAATTTTCTCTCATGTGTATCTCTTACTCTAAATTTTTTCCAACCCCTTTTCTCCCTCATTTAGCCCCTATTTATAGACTTCTCTTAGTGAGGTTGTCATGATGATGGGGAGGCTTTTTAGGTAGGTGGGGTCCCTTCTAGGACATATTCCTAACCAAATGGGATCTACTTCTCAAGACAAATGTTACTGTCTTGAAACTTGCACCCGCTACCAATTAGTTATCAGCAGGTGATTTCACCCAAGGCACTACCATTGCCAAACAGTCATGTCCCTGATATGTAGCAGATTTTAGGACTAGTGTGTTCTACTACCTGTTATTGGGCTTAGGGTTCTCAAAATATTGAAATTGATGGGGTAGGCCTCTATATCACTCCTGTACAATGGGCTGGGCCTCTATATCATGCCCGTATAATGGACTAGGCCCATATATCATGCCGTATAGAAATTATTACTAATTTTCAAATAAGAACACCACCATCATTACTTTTTGGCGTAAATGCACTTTTGGTCTCTACATTTTGGAGTTATTTTTATTTTGGTCCCTACATTTTCATTTCACCACTTTTAGTCCCTAAATCAATTAACGCGTTCCATTTTGGTCCTTACCGTTACTCACTTAACAAAAATTGCTGATGTGACAAACGGCGTCCACTGTTGGCACATTAAATGCTGCCGTGGCCAATAAAATAATATTAAAAATGCAACGTTAGCTTATAAATTAAAAAAAATTATTTATTAATTTTAACTAATAAAAAAATTAAAAACAGATGGTTTAAAGTAGAAATTAAATTCATTAAATTAAAAAAAAATTACATTATGTTCTTCCTAGTCATCATGAAGAACATGTTCATGTTCTTCCTCAAATAATATGTTTGGTTACCGAGAAAATTAAAAAAATCAAGAACATGCGAACATGGAACAAGTAAAATCAAAGGTCACAGATTTACGAAATACAAAGACGGTTCAAAGATTCAAAAAACACAAAGAACACAAACGAGAACTAAATCACCAAATACAAACATCAAACCCAATTTTGAAAAAGCCTAACTGAATCACCAAACGCAACCACCTAGCTGAATCACCAACCAAAAAATTACTACTTCAAACAACGCTGTTCTCCTCAGTTCTCAACCTGGCATGCTCTCTTCCTCTCCTTCACCTTTTCTTCTTCTTCACCTTCACAATTCTCTTCCACTTCAAAACCATAAAACCTTCACAATAAAGGATTGACCTCACTCTTCCTACGGTGTCGTTTACATTCCTCCGCACCACCGCTTACGCTCCGTCATTACTACTCCCAACTACACTTCCTCTGTCGTCGCCGCCGCTGCAACTGCCGATTCTGGAGCCGAAGCCGGAGACGCAGATATCGTCGACTCCAAGCTCCGTGAGCCTCCATAAACCACTGTGATAAGCCCTAGACAGACTCATAGTCCTTACTCACAACAAGAATAGCTCCACAATAGGATTTCGCACTTTAATTCGCCGCAGCCTCTGCCGCCCTACGATGATTCCTTCTCCGAAGAAGGCTCCGATCTTGAGCTCGATTCCTTTCCTCTACCCCTAGATCTGAAAAAGGATGATTTGAGTTTTGTGGGTTTGATGTTTGTATGGAGGAGGGTTTGATTTTACTACCCCTAGATTTGAAAAAGGATGATTTGAGTTTTGTGGGTTTGATGTTTGTATGGAGAAGGGTTTGATTTCCTCTACCCCTAGATTTGAAAAAGGATGATTTGAGTTTTGTGGGTTTGATGTTTGGGAAGAACATAATATAAAGAATTTTTTTAATTTAATTAATTTAATTCCTTTTTTAAACCATCTGTTTTTAATTTTTTTTATTAGTTAAAATTAATAAATAATTTTTTTTTAATTTATAAGCTGATGTGGCATTTTTAATATTATTTCATTGGCCACGTCAGCATTTAATGTGCCAACAATGGACGCCGTTTGCTACATCAGCAATTTCTGTTAAGTGAGTAACGGTAAGGACCAAAATAGAACGCGTTAATTGATTTAAAAACTAAAAGTGGTGAAATAAAAATATAGGTACCAAAAGTGTATTTACGCCTTACTTTTCTTTTCTTTTTTTTATCTATTAATAATGACATTTATACAGATTTTGAGCATAATCTTGCCAATTTGTGTACACGAGCAATTCTCATAATTAAGCCTAAGTGCCCGTGCCCAAGCACAAGCCCAAGCCCAAGCCCAAAGTGTTAGTCTAGAAGCTCAGGCAGTGGGGAGCTTGTTCATTTATGCATGAGTACTTTGCTACCACAATCCCACTATTGGGGAAAAAGAATATATAAACAAAAACATCAAAAAGTGACTGCAAGACGTCGCATCAAAAAGAACAAAGCTAACAAAACACAGCGAAAATAGTAAAATAGCCATAACTTTCTAACTATATAATTAGTAGTTACGGTTTACAAACTATATTTTTTACTAGCATCTGGAGTCTAAGAGACTCGATTTTGGGTCTATAAATCGACTCTTTGTGGGTCGATTTTTATGGTCTAATTTCATCTGATTTGGCATATTTTTCATGTGGCGTCTAGTTTGAAATCGAGTCTTAAAGACTCGATTTATATCTTCTATCTATTCTACTTTTCTCCTTATTTTTCTGCGTTTCACATCTAGGCTCTCCATCTGCTTCTTTCTTCCTCACCTTCTTTCTTCCTCCTCCACGCTGCCACAAACCCATCGCCGGCGCGCCCAGGTCGTGCGACCCAGGTCCAGGCGACCCAGGCCGCTCGCCCAGGTCGCGCGACCCAGGTCTGCGCGCCCAAGTAGCGCAGCCTGGGTCACGCGGACCTGGGTCGCGCAGGCGCAGGTCCGCGCGACCCAGGCCCGCGCGACCCAGGTCCGTGGATTTGGGCAGCCATGGATTTGGGGACATTGGTTTTTTTTTTTATGGGTTATGCTCAGTTGTGATCTGGATTTTGACGTGGGACTAGTGGGTTTTAGTGGTTGTGTATTTTAGGGAACTGATGGTGACTTAGACTAGAAATTTTTTTGGCTGGTAAAACGAGTGTCAGAGACTCGATTTCCAGGTAGACTCCACGTAGAAAAAATTGCCACATCAGACATTAAAAATCGACCCTCAAAAACTCGATTTTTAGGCCCAAAATCAAGTCTCTTAGACTCGAGATGCTAGAAAAAAATATAGTTTGTAAACCGTAACTACTAATTATATAGTTAGAAAATTATGGCTATTTTCCTATTTTCACCACAAAACACTATGTATTTCTAGTCTTCGAACCAGCAATATATATATTAAACAATTAGAAACTAAAAAGATTGAACATTGTATTGAAATTATAATTTTGAAAAAAAAAAATCATTTTTATTTTTACTGAATGAAATAACAATTACATAATGCGTATGATTGTCTACACTACACATATTCAGATTTAACCCATGACTAACGTATTAATCATCTTCAAGCCAGCACTCTACACATATTCACATTTAACCCATGACTAAATGCATTAATCAACTTCAAGCCAGCATTATTCAATTGATGATTATTATTCCACTCCAAGCCGTGAAGAACGCACTGCATCCCTGTCAACAAATGGCCACTATGTCTGAGTCCACCATTGTTCCTTTCTTTGAAGTATACATCCAAGAACTTCCTGAAAGTTTGCAGAGTCAACAAGGTATCGGAACCAGCCTGGTGACTCTTCCCAGCCACGCGTTCCACTCCCCATCTGTTAGCTACCGTCTCTAAACCCCCATAAAGGCCATCACAGAACTTCATCATATGCTTCAGGTCGAATAGCCTTTTCCCAAATAAGCACTGCACCAGGTTCATAAATCCCACCAGATCATACGGCAGTGGTTGTCAGATCAAGATTTTCATCAAGTGGGCAATGTCATAGGCACCATGAAAGGTAACCCAAGCGAAGCAGAGTGATTGCCCTATTAGGATTAGTGCCCTTAAATTCTATTGTATGATGCTATGTATGATATTATGTATGACATTATGTATGACATGATGTATGACTTAATATTGTGATTGATAAAGTTATTTTATTATTATCTAAAATAGTGGTAACGTGAATATGGGACATTATCATATAGTCCATGAGATGCATTGTATGTGATTTATGTGAAAAGTCACAGAACATGTAAATCACAAGTTCTTTGTAAACTCAGAATTTATAGTTCGTAGTCGGTGATGAAATTGGGCATTTCATCTGCGAAGACTATAACATGTCAACTAAGATGATTTGTCTTGATCATGGAAGTGGAAACTTCTAGTTGATATGTTGATATATTTTAAGAGTTGAAACATATTGAACTGGACCGCTGAGAGATTTATTATTCTCCTAACGACTGTCAAATGAATAATAAATCTCACGACTTCTATTTGCATGAACTCTTAATCCTGATAGAATAATGGACCTGATCATGAAGTGTAGGTTACTTTGATATATCAGGAGTGAGACCTGAAGTGACGGTCAAAACCTCAGTATGTTGGGCAGCCACATTTAGTGTTGATGGAACATATATTCTCAATATGGAATTCATAGTCTCTTGATGGAGATATAAAATATTCCCTTGAGATAAGTTTAATGGTTTCAGTTATTCAGAGAGTTAGGCCTAACCACTTTAGTAAGAAATTACTAAAGTATATATTTATGAAATTGGATTTCATAAATATATAATGAATAATTTTAAAGAATTAAACCGGGTACTCAAGGATAAGATGTAGTAATTTACAAAGTGGCAGTTTACGTTTATGACTTTGTGTTACTACGAATATTTTATGAAGGAGTTACGTGTTTAATAAAGTCTTGAGATATAATTTATTAATAAAGCCTAGAGTGCAATTATATTTATATAGTGGTATTAAATATAATTAATGGTAACTTTGGACTTGTCAAGAGTTGACGGAAAAGCCCAAGGCCCATTGGAGCTAGTGTCTTATTGGTCCCTTTTGGTCTCACTTCAAGCCACACACTAAGCCCAATTGGAAAGGCCCAATAGGCCAACCCAATTAGATAATCAGTTAGTTATAAAGGGAGAAACATACAGAATTTTTATGAGAAGAGATTAGAAAAGAAAAAGAAACGGTGTGTGAGAGAGTGTGAGACACACTTTCATTCTCCCTTTGAAAAACTGATTGAGAGACCACACATCTTGGACATAAAGTGGAATTGGAGTGAAGATTAAAAGTGTTCCCAAGTGCTTCTGATCTTTGTTTTGAATTTCTCCACACCAAGGTACGCTATCTTGTTCTTAAATTCTGAAATTTACATAGTATACGTTATCAACCATGAATGAAATAGATCATTGTTTGTTGCTTCTGCTGTGAGTTTTGCATAAGATGCAAAACCAGATTTTTTTCCATCATGCCCAACAACCCAGATTTCAACATCAACGCTGCAAAGTCAGCAGAGTCAACACCCTCTTTCAAGTTCTTGTCGAAATTGATTCCCTGGCTTTTGAGTAACTCAATTGATTCCGTGTTCTGGATGTCATTATAGACATCAAAATCTCTAGAGTTAAACTCCCAAGCGTATTGATACTTGGTACCGTAATTGGGCAATGATCCTTTGTCGTCACAGAGTGCCAAACCCAACTGTATAATTTTGGTAGCATTGACATTATCTCTGATAATATTGTAGTTCAAGAAGGAAGGTAGTTTCCATGCTCTCGCTTGTCAATGTTCATTGGACTGAAAACAACACCTGGGAATTCAGTGTTGAAAGCCACCATTCTGTGAGTCATCCCTGCAATTCTGATGAGATCAAACTCCTTTAAAAGATTGTGTTTCCACACTTGTCTTACTACAATCAGAGGAAGAGAGACACGATCCATATTGTATTTTGATATCAAAGTTTCTCAGGAATCAGAGCAAGAAAGAACTGAAATTGAGCAAACAATTTATTTGCGCTTATTTATAAGCACAATTGAAGAATGGCGGTGTTGTGAAGCCCTTTGTTTTACGAATAGGAATAGGAAATTTGAATAAGGCGGTGGTTCAAATTTGGGCTGTGACCCTTGGGCTTTGCTAGAGATACTTTCAATTCCCAGATGTGCCATCTTGATCTTCCAAAACAATCTCACAAGTCACACCCCATCCCCTAAAATCAAAATCCAAAACAACAAACACTACGAGCAAAGCTTCGTTTCTTTCTCCCCAATTCCCTCTAATTCTAATTTGCACGTTTATCTATGTTAGGCCTAGGTTGGTTTGGTTCCGTCGGATTTAATTTAAGGACTAAAGTATGGATTTCCTTTTTTCTGTTCGGAAAAGGAATTAATATTTTTTATTTTTACAAAGGGATTACTTCTTTATTTTGAAGTGTTAAAAAAAAAAAGTGAACGGACCAAATTATTTATGACACCCAAAAATTTTAAATTTTTTTTTTAAAAAAAAAAAAGGAGAAAAGAAAAGGGGAACTGAATTTTGGGGGGGGGGGTTTGGTTTCATTTGATTAATAAAACATAACTAATAACATATTTTTCAAGATAAATTAAATTCAATGTAGTTATCTAACTCAACTTATGAAACTTTTTGTCGTTGAATAAGAGATAAATTGTTGTCTTAGCCTACTGATAAGAGATTTGAGGTTCAAATATGCAATATTTTGGAGTAAATTGCAAAATACACCCTGAAATTTGGTTTCATTAGTAAAAACACACACTCGGTTAGTTTTGGTTGTTAAGTGACACATCATCATGTAGATGTGTATTTTTTTTTCCCAAATCAGCCCAAACAACATAATTTCACTTAATTGTCAATTACACACACTCCTTTGGATACATTAGGTTAAAGATATTTTAATGTCCAACAACCCAAAGTTATGCTTAACCTTTACTAACATAATGTACTCACAATTATATTGAAATATTCAAATGTGTGGAAGTTTTGTTTTCTTCTAAAGAAATGTTGACTTAAAATTTATGGTAAACAATTATAGTCACATAGACTAGAAGGGGAAATGCATACCCCTATCAAATCTAATAAAGTGCAGGCACCTGAAACTGCTAAAAATGAACAAAAGGGAAAACTTTTAAGGAAGTGGACATATAAACTAAACGTATATAGCATGACTAGGGTCACAAATCATTTAGTCCAAGGATATGATAAGGCAATTCGGCTAAGCAAGATGAATTTGAATCAGCACAAGCCCAGTTTGATATTTTTGTTATTTCCAAGTTTTTAGTGTTTTTTTGTAAATTTGACAAATAGTTAAAAAGTGCGCAATTTAGGTCTCACCCATTTAACATGTATGCAAATTGAACGATTAGTTGAATGCACAATTTAGGTTTCTCCTAGATTAGTCCGTTTGGATTGAGAGGGAGGGAAGAAGAGTATAGTAGAGTAGATTTGGCCCAAAATTAGCATATTTTCAACCAACTCTACTCTACTCCCCTTCACTCCACCTCCTTCCCTCTTCCATCCAAAGGAGCCCCAAATGAATTGGACAACTAATGGGCATGGGTACCAAACATAAATTTAAACAAGCAACCCGTCTAATTACCACCAACTTTTGGCACAAAAATAGAAGTCAAAAGGATTAAAATAATACATTTGAAATGCTAGGAACAAGACAGTATTTCTTTTTATTGAGAAGAAGGAACAAGATAGTATTTAAACCTCAATTCAAATACTAAAATTGACAATGTGAACAAAAAAGAAACTAGAAACAAAACAAAGATAAATAAAAAAAATAACTCATAAGCCAATCTAATCCTATCAAATCCTAAAGGCAGAGAGCTCATAAATTTTGTCACTCCAACCAACTGATCATGTGCTTGAAAGATCAGGACTTGAAGCCAATAAGGACCAATGCTTAGAACATCAACCCTCATATTGTCAAAATTTGGTGGTTGTTGCATAGCCCAATGACCATCGGCTTCCACTTCATCCTCTAGCATCATATCCTTATCCTAGACAATAATGGTTATGAAAAACTTGTGAGTTGAAGACTGAGAAAATCAAAAATGTTCACTTAGCTTCAAAAAGCTCCTTCACCACTCTCCCATCTCAAAACCCACTCTTAAAAACCCCCATATTTACTTCCACGCCACTCTCTCACCACCACCACCACCACCACAAGACACCGCGACATTAGCTAAACTCATCCTCAACTTTGACCCAAAAACCCTAACCCAAACCCTCAAATCCAATGGACCCAAGACCTAGTCAACAAAACCCTCAAGCTCCTTGTGGAAGGACTAATCTTTACCAGAGCACGTGTTTAGAGTTTAGGTATGGGGATAGGAAGGTGTTAGGCACCCAACCCCACCCTATCCATAGGTCGGCCTCCACTCATTGTGTTCCAAGTCTTAATCTCATTAAAAGGTTCCTTAATATGTTATTCTAACTCACACACACTCTAACATGCATCTAAACCAAGCAAACATGGCATATCATCCCTCAAACCTAACATTCGTCTATCATAGCATTAAGCATACATCACCAAAGGCAAAAACATCATTAGGCAAATTCAAACACAAAGCATTTAAGCATGGACATACAAACTCATGGTTTAATCAAGCATATTAAAAAACTTCATATTCAAACACTCAAATGCATGTTCATGTGATCTATGCATGAATTAGCTTACTTAGCTCACTCTAACACAACACCTATGCATCAATGCATGTTCATGTTCATACACATGTTCATGGTATTCACACAATCTAAACCTTAATAAACTCAAAAATAGGGGTGGCAAAATTGGACACGACACGACATGAAATTAGTAGGTTATGGGTTTAAGGCTTAATGGGTTCGTGTCATATTCGGGTTTATACGATTGACCCGTTTAATAAACTGGTTGGATTAGTGTCAATCATATAAAACCCATTTGACCTGTTTGACTCGTTTAATTAAATGACATTTTACCAATATACCCTTTAAACCCTAGGTATATAAACTTATTAATTGTTATGGTTTATTTTCTTTGACATATTATGACAGATTATTTGTGATATTGAGATATGCTTTAATTTTGAATGATTATTAATGATGTAGTTACTCATTAGCTTTGAAATTTATGTTAAAA
Organism: Castanea sativa; assembly: GCF_040712315.1. Classification (NCBI taxonomy): domain Eukaryota; kingdom Viridiplantae; phylum Streptophyta; class Magnoliopsida; order Fagales; family Fagaceae; genus Castanea; species Castanea sativa. Next base: position 27,500,277 of record NC_134016.1, read on the forward strand.
ATATTTATTTGTTTGGCTTTTCATAATTCATATCAATTTGGTTAATACTAATATTAGTTCTTTTTTTCATTTTGATAAAATCTGATAAACAAGTCGACACGACTAACTCGTTTAATAAATGGGTTGTGTTGGGGTTAAGGAATCTTGACCCATTTAATAAACATGTCGGTTAGGGTTGAGCCATATATTCGAATACTCATGAGTCGACACGACACGAACCCGACACATGAACACAAATTGCCACCCCTACTTAAAAAAGATAAAACGAAAGCAAACAAAAAACAGCAGAATAACAGATACTCAAAGATATGGAAAAACAAGGTTAAGCAGAGGCTAAACATATTAAAGGAAGTAGAGAAAAACAAACAAAAGTGGATTAGGTTTATTCGCACAAGTGTGTGCGCATCCCAACTGTATGCATACACACAGTTTGAGTATACGTATGAATGCATGAAGCATTAACACATATACTGTTGGTAAAACATAATTTGGATCGCATACAAAACATATGCAGCGGAAAGTTAACGGATCTACTTCATTCGCAATTGTTAACATGCACTATGTAAATTTCAGAATTTAAGAACAAGAGAGCGTACATTGGTGCGGTGAAATTCAAAACCAAATATTAGAAGCACTTGAAAATACTTTTAATCTTCACTCCAATTCCACTTAAGCCCAAGAAGTGTGGTCTCTCAATCAATTTATATGTATGTGCTCAATGGAGAATAAGAGAGTGGCTTACACTCACATATACACCATTTCATTCCCCACAAAATTCTGTATGTTTCTTTCTTTATATCTATCTGATTATTTAATTGGACTAGCCTTTTGGGCCATTCCAATTAGGCTTTAGTATGTGGCTTAGAGTGGGACTAAAAGGGAACAAATAAGACTCTAGGTCCAATGGGCCTTGGGCTTATCTGTCAACTCTTGACAAGTCCAAAATTACCATTAATTATATTTAATACCACAATATATATATATATATATATATATATATATATATATAATTGCACTCTAGGTCTTATTAATAAATTATATCCCAAGACTTTATTATACATGCAACTCCTTCATTAAAATATTCGTAGTAATACAAAGTCATGAATGTTGACTGCTACTTTGAAGGTTACTACATTTTAATCCTTGAGTACCCGGTTTAATCCTTTAAATTATTCATCATATATTTATGAAATCCAATTTTATAAATATATACTTTAGTAACTTCTTACTAAAGTGGTTAGGCCTAACACTCGGAATAACCAAACCCATTAAACTTATCTCGAGGGAATATTTTATGTCTTCGTTATGAGATTATGAATTCTATCTTGAGAATATATGTTCCTTCAACATTAAATATGTCTGTCCAACATACTGAGGTTTTGATTGTGACTTTAGATCTCACTCCTGATATATCAAAGTAACATACACTTCATGATCAGATTCATTATTCTCTCAGGATTAAGAGTTGAAGTAATAGAATTTGGGAGATTTATTATTCATTTGACGGTCGTTAGTAGAATAATAAACCTCACAACGTTCCAGTTCAATATATCTTAACTCTTAAAACATATCAACATATCAACTAGAAGTCTCCACTTCTATGATCAAGACAAATCATCTTAGTTGATATGTTATAGTTTTTACAGATGAAATGCCCAATTTCATCATCGACTACGAATTAAAATTCTAAGTTTACAAAAAATTTATAATAATATCCAAAATTTCATGTTACCATTATTTTAGATAATAATAAAAATAACTTTATTAATCATAACATAATGTTATACAATAGGATTTAAAGGGCACATATCCCAACATATACACACCCAGAACCTTCACCCAGCAACTCAGAACAGAAAAACAAAGCAAAACAAGAAATCTAACAACCTATCATGCTTATAATACAAAATCAGAGTAAACATAAACTACACAACCATATTATGATCTTATAAACATATAGACAAACATAAAACAAAGGAAAGTGAAGTGAAGAGCCAAAATTAGAACATTTCCCTCAACACTAGGAATCTCTTAGAACTTGATTTTAACTATTCCCCTCAGTCAATCTAATCAACAACAAACCAGGAGATTAGTGAAGCCAAGTGGCATTTAAATTGGTTGATGAATAGTGACATTGCACTCACATCCTCTTGTCAAATATTGAAAACATTTCCGACTATGAAGGGCTCCCATTGTTGTAGAAGCTGACTCATGATTAACAATTACTTTATAGGATGTGCATGCCATTTGCTCTACAAAGGAAATTGAAATTGCATTATGAATTTCAGTCATCACCTAAAATTGAGACATTCAATGCCTGCTTGTGCAAGCAATCCACAAAGAAGAATTTATGTTATTGAGGCTGTGGTGGTGGAAGGTTATAAATGGGAACAAAGTACTCGAGCGTCTAAAATCTCTCTTTCAACCTTTCAGTGGAAACAAAGTACAATAGTTTGTGACAACAATTGAGACAAGGCAACAGGTGATGATGGCCACTGATTTCATAGGTTTGAAATTTGATTTGCTTCATCCTTCCTAATTCCTTCTGCTATCTCATGTTTTGGAATTGGCATTTGGGGACATGTTTAAACTCCAAGAAGCCTAGAAGCCTTCCACAAGTGATGACTGTTCTTGTTGTTTAGAGGGCCTAATGTTGCATCAACATTACAGGGGGTTACTAAAGTCCAAAGGGCTAGTTGCAGAGAAAGTTGTATCCACTATGATCAGTAATAGGAAAACACTTGATTTTGCAATGCGCATTGGGGATGATAGATCGGATGAATGTCGTACCATCCATTTTCTTGTAATTAGAAATATATGAATTCTCCCTACATACTATAGGATACATATGCTATCCTTAGTCACCATTTGGTTCCATCAAAACATTATTTAGATGTAGAGAATGCGGAGGAGGCTTTTTATAGCTACTTTCTCTTTTTTTTTTCTTTTTTTGATCTCAACATATTACTTCATTAAACTGAAATGGAAGCCATACAATTTACATCATTTAACACTTGATCTACAATCATAGGTGGGGCATCATCTACCCATATGACATAGTCATGTACAAACTTGGCATGTCTTGCCAGAATATGAGTCACAGAGTTACAGCCTCTACGAGTGTGAGACACCTCCTATGCAGCAAACCAGCGCAGTCTCAGTCTTATGCCTTCAATAACTTTTTGGACACTACTTTGACTCGCGTAATGAGCTGACCATCAATTAAGAGTCATTCTCAATTATTATCTGACCCAGGCTAAGGTCCCTTGCAAATTGGACCCCTTCTTCCACAGCTTTAGCCATAACCTCCAGTGCTCCCAATGGCAGCTCCAGTCTTCTACTCAGTGCCCCCATGATTTGGCCCTTTTCATTCCTGACCACCACTCCAATGCCGCAGCTCCCTGCTTCCTTGAATACTACTCCATCTGTATTAACTTTATACCACCCCTGCTTCAGAGGAATCCATAATTATGCAGCAATTGAGTGAGCTCTCCTCTGTGTTATCGTCTCACTTTTAATTTCTTCAACATAAGCAGCCACTGACTTGATAAGTCCCTCCTGCCCTTTGCTTTGCCCACCTTGTATCACCATCTTTCAATTATTCCACAAGCTCCACGTGGTTACAGCAAACAGCACCCAATTAATGTTTGGATAAGAATCCATTACCTCCCACACTAGATTCAAGAACTCAGGCATGGGTTCAGGTAGACCAAGGAGTTTAATTTTTGTTCCACTCCACACGTCCTTTGCAAATTTGCAATCCCAAAGGATATGCCCTGATGTCTTACTAAGGCCACACAGTGCACAGCAATCCTCATAACCTACTCCCCTCCCTTTTAGCCTACTTCTAGTTTGAAGAATGTTCTTGTACGCCCTCCACATGAAGTGTTTTATTTTGCTTGGGCACTCCAACTGCCAAATCATTTTTCAAATAGCTTTCATCTTCGTGTTAGCAAAGCTGCTGCCCGTGTTAGATCTTGTAGACCCCTCCTTTAAATATCTTTGTGCTACCCTATAGGCACTCTTCATTGTAAATTTTCCATTTGAGGTCCAAGCCCATATGAACAAATCATCAGGCAGTCTATAGCTAACTAGTATGTCCAACACTATCTCTACTTCATGCGGGAGTAAAAAGCTTCTGACCTTGGCTACATCCCAGCACCTCTTATCTACATCAATGAGGTCTGAAACCATCACTTCCTCATGCTGGGCTCTCTGAGGACTAATTACTCTGAAGGAATCTGGTCTTGGGATCCACCTATCATCCCAAATGCGAACTTTTTGCCCTTTGCCAATGCACCACTAAGAACCCTTCACGATTATCTCTTTTGCCACCATAATGCTTCACCACGCGTAGGAGGGCTTCCTACCCACTTAAGCATTTAAGAATGACTTCTTTGCAAAGTACTTTGCTTTGTAAACTCTATGAACTAGTAAGTTTGGATTCTCCAAAATTCTCCATCCTTGCTTCGCTAAGAGTGCTAGATTGAATGTCTTGAGATTAGGAATGGCAACGGGTCGGGTTCGGGCCGGGTTTTTGCATACCCGGATCCGACCCGCGGGCCAAGACCCGAAACCCGGACCCGGCCCGAATAATAATCGGGTTTTTTTCTCGGGGCCCAGACCCGCCCCACCAGGCCTCGCGGGCCCCATTTAACTTATTGGGCCCAAATTTAGCCCAACCAAAACAAAAAAAAAAATGAAGCCCATTAAATTTTTTTCCCTAAATTCAAGCCCATTCAAGTCATTTAACGTGGCCCAAATGCCAAAATTTGCCCTGTTATATGCTAATTGATTGGTATATTCTCGGTTTCATTTTCTTTGCTGATAGAAGAAAATAAATAAATAAATGTAAGGTACTGTGTTTTGCTTGGTTTTCAGTTTACTGCGTTTGTATTAGTTAGTTGTGGAGGATCACATGAAGGCAGAAGATGAATGTTGAGAAATTTTTTTGAAAACATGGTGTCACTTTGGATCATGTGTGATATACATACATTACACTTGCTATTAATGATACCCTCATCACCATCAATATAACAAATCGACAACCGAACAGGAGCTGTATTCAGATAGCCTGGGTCATAAAGTTTGAGCCCCTTGTCATTTTTCCCAGTTGTAATCTGTATATCCACATGAGCAATTGCAAAATTTAAAATTTCATTGAAAACAATAAAATCAGTACACCTGAAGTTAATTCGTCAACATAGCAAAATACAATGCCAATAATCACATCAAACAAACATATATTGATGCCATGTCAATGACCAAACATTAAAAATTATTGTGATGAATTGAAACTTAATATCAAATCTTTTAATTAATAAATCGCATTTATATCTATGATTTTCTCAACAAAAACACGTCAAAATTAAAATTCAATCACTCCCAAATCAAAACAAGTCCAAATGAAACCCAAAAAGCTAATCGGATCAAAACTATAAAATAAATAAATAAAAACTAGCCCACATAACCAATAATTCAAAACCCAATTCCAAAATCCAATCTTTTTTCCCTGTTCTGAAAAAATTTCCCCAACAACCACAACCCAGATCATAAACAATAATCACAAACCAAAACACGACAAAATTGAACAAAACCAAATCAAACCCAGCTGAGCTTTTCAAAAGGCAAAAACAATTCACGTAAGAACATAAGACACACCTCAAATCTGTGCTGAGGCGAGGCAGCGAGGCGAGGCGAGGCGAGGCGAGGCCGCGAGGCGAGGCGAGGCGAGAGCTGCGGGCTGAGGCGAGAGGGCTGTGTGCTGAGGCAAGAGGGCGGCTGGCGAGAGGGCAGGGCTGAGTGTGAGAGAGGCGAGAGGGTAGGGCTGAGTGTGAGAGGTGGCTGGCTGTGTGTGTGCAGTGAGTAGAGAGTAGAGACTTAGGGTTTACAATACAAAATCAGAAAATATATATAAGGGGTATTTTAGTAATTTAATATACCGGGTATTTAACCGGGTATTTATCCAGGTCGGGTTTCGGGTCGGGTCTGGATTTTTTTGATAAAACCCGGACCCGACCCGGACCCGCTTCGGGTTTTTTTTTTTAAAATCCATACCCGACCATATTCTTTATCGGACCGGGTAAAACCCGGCCCATTAGGGTCGGGCTAGACCGGGTATCCGCGGGTCGGATTTAAATTACCATCCCTACTTGAGATCCCTAAACCTTATACCTCCCTCGGACTTTGGCTTACATAATTTCTCCCAAGAGACCCATGTCAATCTCCTTTCCCTTCTTTCTGACCCCACTAGAAATTACCCATCATTGAATTCAAATCCTTGAATAGAGAGTCCGGAAGCTTGAAAACACTCATCATGTATGTAGGTGTGGCTTGTGCAACTGCTTTTATAAGGATTTCTCTACCCACATTGGATAAGAGCTTGCCTTTCCACCCCATAATTTTCCTTCCCACCTAATCTTTTATCTGGTTGAAAGCTTTCCTTTTTCCCCTTCCTACCAATGGTGGAAGCCCCAAGTATTTCTCATGATGTCTAACAATTCAACCCCGAAACTTTGCTTGACCTAGTTTTGCACTTCCCTACTCATTTTCTTACTAAAATATAAGGTTGTTTTCTCCTTATTGATTTTCTGGCTCGAATCCTATTCATAATCCTCCAACACCTTCAATACCCTCTCACACTCCAATACCAAAGCCCTACAAAAAATAGTACTATCATTGGCGAATAGCAAGTGTGAGACACTCGGAGCCCCTCTACGTACTGCCACTCCTTTAATACATCCTTCATTCTCTTCCTTCTTCAACATAGCCGACAACCCTTCCGTGCACAATAGAAATAAATACAAGGAGATTGGATCCCCTTGCTGAAGGCCCCTTAAGGGAACTATCTTCCCTTTCGGCTCCCCATTTATCAAGACCGAGTAGGAGACCGTACTGACACACATCATTATTAGTGCAATCCACTTCTCATGGAACCCCATTTTCCTTATTGTAGCTTCCAAGTAGGACCATTTGACTCGATCGTATGCCTTGCTCATATTGAGCTTCACTGCCATAAGAGCTTGTTTACCCTTCCTTTTCTAGTCAATGCAATGCATCGTCTCAAAGGCAACTAATACATTGTCTATTATTGATCTACTTGGCACGACGGCACTTTGAGATTCGTCAATTACCTCCTTTAGAATTTTTTGTCAGCCTATTTGCAAGCACTTTAGAGATAATTTTATACACTACATTGCATAAGCTTATCGATCTGAACTCTATAATTTTATGTGGTGATGCTACCTTTGGTATAAGACATATAAATGTTTCATTGAGAGAACTGGGTAAGACACCAGGATTTAAAGCTCTTAATACATAGTTTACCACATCAGGTCCTACTATATCCCAATATTTTTGGTAAAAGATGAGTAACATACCGTCGGGGCCCGGAGCTTTTGTGGGATGCATCTATTGTAGAGCTTGTCATACCTCCTCTGCCTTGAACACTGCTAATAGCTCCTCATTCATTTCCAGAGTGACCCGCTTGGAAATTGCACTCAAGCTTGCATCAAAATTGGAAGGGTTATCAGACCTGAAAATCTTCGCAAAGTATTCTAAGATTATGTTTTCAAAATTGCATGATATTAGTTGTTTTTTTGCTTGTTGCGATTTCCATCATTTTTTTTTTTTTTTACTATGATACTTTAAGAAAAAAATCAGCTTATTTTATTTTGCTTTTAGCTTTTATAGTACTTTTAGTGAAATTTTTTAGCAAAAATCTAATTAAGTTGTTTCCAAATGGACACATCAAAATTATAATTCATGGATTCATGTGTGTTTGTTTATGTATTGCTTATTTCTGGTATCTTTTTTGTATAATGTGAGATAAAATGTTAAAAGTCAGCTTATTTTAAATAAATAAAAAAAACTAAAAGTTAGATTATTTGAAAGAAAGTTGAGGCAAAAAGTACTGTAAGACTCACAAACAATATATAAAATAAGCAAAAAAAAATAGCTTATAATCTAATGACATGCTTCTGCCCACTCCGCTAAATTCTGAAAATGCTTGTGTTTCCATCAAAGGGTTTTAGGCATAAATTAGAAGAATTTCTCTAAATAAATAAATTTTCAAGTGGGTTGATCTCCAAATAACACTTGAACAGTCATGACTAGAGGTAAATCTTTATTTTATTTTTTTATACAAGAATGGTAAATCTTTAGTTTATTTCGTTATTTTCATTTTCTTACATAAAAGAACTATGGAAATTGATTTTTTTTCCAAAAAAATTTGTTATTGGATCCTTTAATTTCTAGTTTTTTTTTTTAAGAAAATATTTTTTCTTACTTTCAAAGAATAAAAATAAAAATTCTGCCTCACATAAATTGCTTCAAAAAATCTTAGTCTTTCTTTTAACAAATACATCAAAACTGAATGTGGAATATTAGGTTTGTGAGGAAATAAACTAGTATAATGCAACTACTAACTAGTTAGTAGCAAGTTTTTTCCTTAAAAAAAAAAAAAAAAAAGGTTGGAAGCAAGATTCCCTTAATAACTTAAGGGGGGATTATGCTTTACCATTTTAAACCATACCTCATATTAGACTTTGCATCCTAAATTTTTCAAATGCATGTTTTACACCCTAAATTATGATATTTATTATACTTTGCACCCCAACATTAAGTTTGCTATTAACTTAGATGGAAATTCAAAGTTTAGGGTGCAAAGTGTAATTAGGAGTATAGTTTAGGATGATAAATTGTAAATCTTATATTTTTAAAAGATTGATAAGAGGAGCAATTAAGTATTTTCACATTGTACCATATTTTTTTCATCCAAATTAATAGCAAACTTGATATTGGAGTGCAAAGTGTTATAAGGATCATAATTTCGAGTGTAAAATATGCATTCAAAAAGTTTATAGTACAAAGTTTAATTAAGGATATAGTTTACAGTGGGAAAATTAAATAACTTATGCTCCCAACCATTAATAAATTAAATAATTTATCAGTGTAAATTGATTCGATTGAGTGACAATTACAATTTCATAGATAAAAAAAAATGGATCTAGATGGTCAAGCCCAAAATCTTTGTTCTTTTCCATAAGAATATATTATTTTGACAAAATTGGGCTACTTGCAGCTAAATTTCCAATGCACCCTAACAAACGGACATGAAGAGATATTTTTACATATTTTCTCTACATCCATGAGGTGGAATAGATTGAAGTCAGTCCAAGTTGAACCATTACTACTTTTATAAAAAAAAAAAGTTGAACCATTACTATAGGTTACATCACCAACTTGAAATTATGCCCCATTCACGTGCTCGTTTTTTGACCAGCAACTTGTCTAATGACTCTAATCAGAAGGGGACCAATCTACCTACACAATATTTGATATCTCTACGGGTAGGGCCTGAAATCATTGTCTTTTTTTCCTTCTTTTTTTTCTTTTTTTAATGAACTCATTGTCCTCTTTAACCTTTGTTATTTTCTCCCCTTCCCGTTTTGTTCTAGGACAAGTATGGACCATCCAAACTCGATTAGGATAAAGTTCCAGTAATCTATGCTCCTCCTTTGCTTCCTCAGATTCATTTCCTTTCGGCTTTTGCTTTACTTTATGGGACTAAAAAGAGGGGTCATGGACTTAATGACGAATTTTAAAACTCTAAATTCAATCTAGAAAATTGGGTAGAAAATTAACAAATAACAACTGTTAAATTTTTAATGGTTAAATTTTCAAAATTCACATCTAATAAAAAAAATATAAAAAGAGTTTGAAGGTTTCTATCCAAATTATTTTGGAGAAAAACCTTTTCTAGTACAAAATATTCCATTGTTCATTATTCAATTTAATAAGCTTATGTATACAAAATTTTTCAAAAAAATTTTTCACAATTATTGACATTGCGAAAATGATATGTGAGCTACATGATAGTAATAGTAATATTAATTGCTTCAATCATAATTTGACAACTTAACAAATTATGAAAAAAAATCATTATTTTTAATGAGAAATTTTGTTCTTATTATCAATTAGGAATAAGAAAGTGTTGTTTATTTAAATGCCAGTCAAATTCTGATGAAAATGCTAATTGCTGCTGTTTAGGAAAGAAGAAAAAGGAATTTGCTAGTTGTTGGAAACTCACTTAAAAAAATCAAACTAAATTAAAAACAGTTCTTTCGGTCTCCTCTCATCACTTTGTTTTAGTCTCTATGTTTCTCTCTCAAAGACTCAAACGTCTCACATAACTCAAACAGAAAATACAAAACAAAATCTAGTTCTTATTATAACAACAAAAACTTATTACATAAGATTTACTGTGAAAATGTTGTGAAAAATATTATGAATATAGTATTTTTAATTAAAATTAGATGACCTATAACTCATTATATCGTTACCACAAGTGCTTCACAGATTTGTTAAAAATATATTATTAGGAAAATTTTAAAAATTTTACTATTGGGAGATTTAAATAATATGGTGTATTTGAAAAAAATAGCCATTAGAAATGAACGAAGGAAGATTGAAAAAGCAAACAAAGAAATATTAAAAAAATAATGAATAAATAATATTTAAATTGGATAGATAAAAGGATAAAGAGTCTGTTGAAAATTGTATTTAAAAAAGTAGATAGCTAAAAGGTAAAAGGAATTATTCACTTTCCAAATAGCACAAAAATTTAGAAAGACTGCTGGAGATGCTCTAAGAGCATATCCAACCAACTCTCTAAAGTCATTTTTGGAGAGCAAACCCACAAAAAACATCCTCCAACAACCTCTCTACCTCCTTTTTTTTTTTTTTTTAAGAGTTGCTACAGTAGCCCTCTTGACATGGAGAGTACTATAGCAACTCCAAATGAATTTTTCTCCTTATGGGGTAGAGCAGTATTACTTCTTTTTCCCAACAAAACATCTTCAATAAAAGCTAAAATCTTACTTAGTCAATAATTTTTAGGCTAACAAGTGTATATCTTTGATTTATTAGCTGTAAAAAGAAAACAAATAAGCTAGCTTTTTGCTTATTAGTTTTGCTGTTTTGGACTAGCTAATAAGCTAACTTCTCTTTTCATTTGATTCTAAAAAAAAATTAAAGAAAAAAGCTAAGCTAATAAGCTAACTTCTCTTTTCATTTGATTCTAAAAAAAAAATTAAAGAAAAAAGCTAACATTTTTGCTCTTTAGCAGTATTAGTTTTTTTTTTTTTTTAGGATAAACAGTAGATTAAGTGGTATTAGTTTGGGATGTACTTATAAGTCAACTTATTACTTTATCTTTTCTTTCTTTTTTATATTATTTGTGGATTCCACGTAAGTTACTTACTTAATTTTATTTAGCTTTTACCTTTTATCTATAGTATTTTCAACAAAAAACTAAATAAGTTATTTCTAAATATATACAATTAAATTTATATAATTTTTTTAAAACTTTATTTTTTTTTCTATTTTTTAAAGTACAAATATACTTTAACACACTTTTAGCAAAAAGTTTTCAACAAAAACTTAAATAAGTTGTTCTCAAATGGACATCAATTAGTTACAATCATTAACATGGTTGTAAATTCTATTGTTTGATTATTTAAAAAATAACAATAGTAACTTTAGTATAAGATCAATAAAGGTAACAGATAGTTATCAACAAAAATAAAATAAAATAAAGGTAACTGTTAATTCAAAGCAATTTTTTTATAGGTAGAGTATAACCATGTCTGTTCTAATCCTAGACTATTAGAATTTAAGGGGCCGTTTGCTAATATTATTCTAGTAACGTTGTTTGTATTTTTTGAAAATACATGTGAGTGAAAAAATGGGTGAAAAAATATGTGAAAATACATGTAATTTAGTTTAAATACTGAAAACTATTGTTCAAAACACTTTACCAAACATCTCCTAAATTTCCACTCCTAGATAATACTTATACTATACACAAAGTATGGTCTATTTTTAGACTTACAAAAAAATTTAAAAAAAGTTTGACCTAAAAATAAATAAGAAGGTTTGTGATTCATTTCTAAATAAAATAAATATTAATATAATACAATGCATCATTAAATTAGCATCATGTATCTGAATAAAGAATAAGATAATTTGGTATTTGTTTGTCTTTATATTGCAAACTAATATGTCCAAGACCCATTCAAATCGACTCGACTCAACTCGTTCGGATTTCAAAGGTTTCAACAGTAGGAGATACTAATCCTTTCAGTTTGAGTGTTGGTTTCTTAGACTGGAATATATCCAACGCAACCGAACCGACCGACATAGATCTTTTGTATAAACTCATCTTTGAGATGTCACAAAATTAGTTTTATCTTGCTTCAAATCATCTTTTTGAACACTTGTACCAATTGACTTCACATATCACAAAATATCTCACCTTGTATGGATTTGAAAATTAATGTTCAGGTAATTTATTATTTATTAAAATTCTCTTTTGGTCAACCGTTTAATTGGATGAAATCAACTTGAATGGGAATTTTTCTATATAACAATAGCATCTTTTTTAAAATAGCACACTATAATACTATAAGTATTACAACCCTAATTATTATTCAGATTATGATTACTAATATCTAATAATATTGAATATTGGAATTAAATGAACAAAACAATATAAAGATAGTATTCATTGGGGGGGGATAAATAGACCGAACTGGAATTTTAGGAAAAAGATCTTTTCGATCTCTTTCCTTTTTTTTACTTCCCCTTTTGTTTGTTGCAATTCCCCAATACCGCTAATATCTTATTTTTTACTATTACTTCTATACTTTATATAGATAGTTTATATTTATATAATTTATCATATGTATTAGTCAATTAATCTATTGATGTAAAACCAAAAGTTATAATCTTGGTAAACGCACTCATAGGCAATTAATTTACGAATATAACATATACTACAACGAAACGACAATGATCTAGTGTGGTATCTCATACCTATAACCGTACTAACCTTTTTCTCAAAAAAAAAAAAGGCTCGCAACATTTTACCAATGATATTATCATTCTTATTCTTGTCCCATTAATGAAATTTATGCAAACTTAATAGTTTTGATAGTGAAGTTAGAGTCTCTATTTGTGGAATTTGGGTATGTCTGTCACTTATAAGCTTGAAATTTTTTCTAAAGCATTTTTTGTTGTTGGTTGGTTATTATAAGTCAATATCCAATATGATTAAAAAAAAATTTCATTACTGGTTTTCTATGTTTTGATGTTCAATATGTAAGAATTTTTTTTATAGAGTTGCAACCTATGTTGTCCGCTTCTATGATTTTTACTCTTTATCATCAAAACAAGACACCAATTAATTGAACTCAAATTTTATTCAACCATCAGAGACTATATTTGTTGAATTAACTAGAACTTTATAAAAATAAAAAAAGATTGTCCATATGATTTTTATGCTCTTTTTAAAATTTGAAAATTTTGGATTTTAGGATTTATATATATATATATATATATATATCAGATAGAGGATATTTTCTTATATACTTGTAATATCTAAAGTAACTGGATATAATTTATGTTTTAAATGATATGATGTAATGATTTATCAATATCTAAATTTTTAAAAGATAATTTGCAACTTTTTAAAGATATTTGTATTAACTAGATATCATTCAAGTATCCTACATCCTACTTTTTTTTTTATTGATAATCTTCATGATTTATGTTTAAGTTACAAAGTCATCACACCAGAAGTGTTTTTTATGAAATGTTTTTTTTTTTTTAATTTACGTTTTAATAATTAGTAGAATATAGGTTTATATGAGTTATTATATAATAAAATTTATAGCTTATTTAATGTCAGTATCAGCATTGGTGGTGCAAAAAATTTAGCAATTTAGCACCACAAAAAGCTACTTTATCTATTTTACCGTTTCACTATGCAAAATACTCAACATGATTTTATTTTAACATTGAACATAATAAAATAATATAAATAATACAATAAAATAATATATCTACTACAATAAATAACAACTACCACCACTAACATAATAAAATAAATTATTTTTTAATAAATTATTTTTTTTCATGTTACTATCTTCGCTACAGTGCACTCAGCAACAAAAAAAAAAGGTTTTGTTCCACTAATGCAGCCTACTTTTGCTATATTTTGATAGGAAATTTAGCATTTTAGCAAAATAACTGCTCCAAATACTACTAAAGAGCATTTGCATATAGTATCTTCAAAAGATTCTATTAAACCATCTTAAATATTACTTTATTTATTACAGTATCCTACCATTTTTTTTAAGGTCTGGTTAATGTGTGCCCTAAGAATACATATTAAGCCATTTATTTTTAGAAACATTTTTATGGAAAATTGAAAAAAAAATTTCAATTCTTGATAAAAACTTTTTTCAAAAATGGTATACTATTGTATGCCCTTAGGGTACACGTTAGTAAAAAAAATTTATAATACATCAAACATCCCAACTTTTATTTTCCCATACAACATCTTAAAATAATATAAACATCCCAATATAAATAAGATATCCCTACTCTCTCTCTCTTTTCTCTCCAATCCTCTACAACTTCTCTCTCCTGCTCTTTGTCTCTCTCTCTCTCTCTCATCCACCCAAACCACCTAGATCAACCCTCCACTGCCCACCAAAATCACACCTGTTAAAATCAACCCACACCATAACATGACTCATAACCTCCACCACATGACCCACACAGCCCATAACCTCCATAACCCGCCGCCACACGAGCCGCACTGCCTATAACCTCCACCACTCAACCCACCACTCAATCACCACCTGACCCACACCATCCAAACCCACCACTTGCTCCACGCCTCCAAACCCACCACCTAAGCCACGACCCAAACCGCCATTGCAACCACCTGCTACCACGAACAAACCCAAAAAAAAAGCTACCAAAACTCAAATAAGCTACCACTAAATTAAACATTTAAACAAAAACCCATCAACCCATTAAGCAAAAACTCAATCTTAAAATCAAAAAACTCCAACAACTAAATTAAACACTTAAAAACAAAAATCCATTAAAAGCAAAGCAAAGCAAAAACAAAACAAAACAACTTCAAATAAATACTCAAAATCCAGTAATCAGCAAGGTTGAGCCCATCATTGGCAAGGTTAAGAAGCCCATTATCGAAGGTGAGGTTGAGTAGCCCATCATCGAAGGCAAGCTTGAGCACCTCCATCATAGGAGCACGCGATCAAAACCCCATCGGAACGGAACCCACGCCGATCAAAACCCAATCTCCACGCACAACTATCAAAACCCCAATCTCCACAGAACCCACGCTAATCAAAATCCCATCAGAACCCACCCGATCTCCACCTAAATCAAAACCTCATCAAAACCCACCTTGCCACGCCCCACAATGAACTTGATGCAAAACAGCCCAAATAGCTCGTGGCAAGTCTTGAATGAGAGAGATGAGAGAGAGGGAGTGAGGACATAGTGATGACATGGAGAGAGACAAAGTGGGAGAAGAAGAGAAAGTAACAGAGGGAGAGAGAATAAATTAATAAAAAAAATTATATAAGCCTACTACAGTATCATCATAAATGGTTCTGCAGTAGTATTGTATATTTTTTTACAATTGGAAGACCGGCTACTAGGGGTTTTGGTGTTCTGAATCTTCTGATACTAAATATTATTTTGATGGGGAAGATAAAGTACTAAATATTATTAATATATGATGGCATTTGCACCCAATATAAATGCTTTAAGGGAAAGATAAAGCACATGTCAACCTCGAGGAATGGTCCCATCCTCTATAATTGACAAATCACGTGCCTTTTCTGGTCTGCAAAGTTAGTCCAAGCGGCAGGCATTGTACTCTAGCGGAAAAAAAAATCAAAATGGGTACTGTGATAATTTTATCAAGCAAATTGTAAAGAATAATTATCATTAATAAAATATGTCAATTTCTTTAAAGTTAATAATATGTCAAATATAAAAAAATATTTGTAGAATATGACGAGTAAAGGTTAGAGTTTATTTCTCTAGGAGAGATTCACACACATATACTTTTAGTTTAAGTTAAAGTAGAATTGTTATTATTATACATCAATGTATTCGTGTTCCTATCACAAGTTAGAGTAGAATTTTTATTTTATATAAAAATAATAATAAAATAAATAATAATAATTTAAATTTTGTGAATAGAATTTGATTTTAAAGATTATGTTCACATCATTAATATCACCCAACTATGACCTGTAATTTTTCTATTTTACTTTTTATCATATATGATAATATGATGTGATAAATCGATTGATGCCTAATAAAAAGAGTGAAATGATTTACCCTACAACATTCTTTGTATAAATTAGAAAAATAAGCACAAAAAAAAAAAACAATTGTCAGCTTGTTTTAGTTTACCTTAAAATATGTAATTTTTTATACAATATAACTATACTTATATCCATTCCAAGTCTCCAATTAATTAATGAAAAAACAAAGTTGTACTCAAAAGGCCAAAATACTCACATAAAATTTATCTCACAAATATAGTGATAACAAGGATATTACAAATTTTTATGAACTATATAAATTAACTTGACAGCACAAAAAAATATTTTCACAACACTTTTCTAATAAATCATAAGTGGTAAATTATTATTGATTCAAATTTAATCTTACTATTAAAATTACTTTTTTGCCCTATCAATAACAATCAATAACAACTTACAATTTGAAATTATTATAAAAGTATTATAAAAATGTTATCAACATAGCATTTTTTTTTAAAAAAAATAGCTCAATATTTTATTTCTAGTTGTTGAAATGAATATAAATAATATTCTTTCATAAAAAATTAATAATTATTATATTCATTTTATTGTCTCTAAATTATAAATTGACATATGACTAATGATTATAAATTCACATGTGACTAATGAAGATAAGATAATTAAAATATTAAAAATAATGGTTAGTCTTTTTATGGTAAATTTTGTACTATATGTGGTATTTTTTTTTGGCTAAACTTGTACTATATGTGGTTGCCAACCAATTTCCAAAAAAAAAAAGTAGTTGCCGACGCATCTTATTAATCATTGTAGTCTTGTTTATCAAAAAAATAATAATAATCATTGTAATCTTCTGTTTTTTTTTTTTTTTTTTGACTGATTGTACTCTTCTGTATTAAAAATCCAAATTCTCTGTATAATTGCTCACTCACACCCCCAACATTCACCTCTGCCAATAGTCTCTCTCTCTTGCTCTCTTTTATCTTTCCTTTTATGTGTATGTATCTGTGGCTTCAAGATGAGAATAGGAATAGCTCCAATTCCAATGTCAACGTGGTTGTTCTTGCTTAGTGTTGTTGTTGGTGTGGTGCTTCATGCAAGTGGTACTACAGAGCCCAATAATGAAGGTTTATTCTCAGACCCAGAGACTGAGAGTGTGAGTTTGGACACTGGTGGACTTAGCAGAGACAAGTTTCCGAAGGGCTTTGTGTTCGGAACGGCCACTTCTGCATATCAAGTGGAAGGCATGGCCCACAAGGATGGTCGTGGGCCCAGCATTTGGGATACCTTCGTTGAAATTCCAGGTTTTTTCTATTATCCATAACCATTTTTTTTTCTTTTTTAAAATAAACCCATAACCATGTTAATCTAATTCTTCCATTCTTTTTTTTTCTTTTTAGAATTCTTCTGAGTTAGCACTTGAGTCTTTTGGGTAAATATTGGTAAAAATCAAGTTTTTTGGGGTTATAGTCACTGTTCAAAGTTATTTGGAGAAATGAGGAGAGAGAGTGAATTTCGGCAACAGTATTGCCGAAATTCGAAGAAAAGTATGAGAGAGAAAATGCAATCTGAGGAGAGAGAAATTTTGAGAATTTCGGCAATAGTGTTGCCGAAATTCCTTCTGCCCAGCCTGCCCGCGTGAGTGCTCAAAAGGAAAAAATAAAAACGGTTTGCGGCAATCCCATTGCCGAAAATGGAGGGAAAAGAAAAAAAAAATTTTGAATTATGGCAATGGGATTGCCGAAATAGGGGAAAAAAAAAAAAAAAAAAGAATGGTGGCAATGAAAGTGCCGAAATAGTGGGGGATAAAAAAAAAAAAAAAAAAAAGAGAAATGTGGCAATGGTAGTGCCGAAATAGTGGGGGGGAAAAAAAAAAAGAATGAATGGAATCATTTCAGGCAGAAAATAAGAATGAGAGGAATAGGTGAATATTTTCACAACAAATTATAAGTGTCAGGTTATTACTAGTTGTTATTGTTAGGGCAAAAAAATATCTTAGCGTTAGGTTCAAATTTGAACCAATAACAACTAACCACCTATAATTTATTGCAAAAATAAAAATGTTGTTTAGGTTTTTTTTTTCCTTTAATTTCGACAATGTCACTACAAAGAATCTCTACAAAAATCACAGTTTTTATTTTATTTTTTATTTATGGTACACATCAATCATTTTTTCTCTTCTATAACTTTCTTTCATGTACGTTTTAGAATTTAAGTACTTTGAATAATAATCAAACGGTACTTGAATTTGTTTCAAACAGACGGACAAGACAAGAATCAAACACTCAGCGTACTTGAGTTTGTCGTTTTCCCCTCCGGCAATTCCTTTTTCTTTTTTTTTTTTCTCTCCCACTATTTCGGCACTACCATTGCCACATTTTTTTTTTCTCTCCCACTATTTCGGTACTACCATTGCCACATTTTTTTTTCCCACTATTTCGGCACTACCATTGCCACATTTTTTTTTCCCACCATTTCGGCACTACCATTGCCACATTTCTTTTTCTTTTTTTTTTCTCTCCCACTATTTCGGCACTACCATTGCCACATTTCTCTTCTTTTTTTTTTTTTTTTTTTCTCCCCCACTATTTCGGCACTACCATTGCCACATTTCTCTTCTTTTTTTTTTTTTTTCTCCCCCACTATTTCGGCACTACCATTGCCACATTTTTTTTTCCCCACTATTTCGGCACTACCATTGCCACATTTCTTTTCTTTTTTCTTTTTTTTTTCTCCCCCACTATTTCGGCACTACCATTGCCACATTTCTCTTTTTTTTTTTTTCTCCCCCACTATTTCGGCACTTTCATTGCCACAATTCTTTTTTTTTTTTTTTCCCCTATTTCGGCAATCGCATTGCCATAATTCAATTTTTTTTTTCTTTTCCCTCCATTTTCGGCAATGGGATTGCCGCAAACCGTTTTTATTTTTTTCTTTTGAGCACTCACGCATGGGCACGGGCAGGCTGGGCAGAAGGAATTTCGGCAACACTGTTGCCGAAATTCTCAAAATTTCTCTCTCCTCAGATTGCATTTTCTCTCTCATACTTTTCTTCGAATTTCGGCAACACTGTTGCCGAAATTCACTCTCTCTCCTCATTTCCCCAAATAACTTTGAACAGTGACTATAACCCCAAAAAACTTGATTTTTACCAATATTGACCCAAAAGACTCGTTAGCACTTAGCATTATTATTATCATTATTATTAGTATAAAGTATATATAATTGGATCTCAGTTATATTAAGTGTCCATTTGTCATCAATTTATTTGACTTTTTTGCTGATTGTTTTTTGTTTAGGGTGGGTTAAAATATAGTTGTGTATTTTAAAAAGAGTCTCAATTTGGTAAGGAAGGAATGTAAAACCATATTTTATAGCATCTAATAATAATTTGTCACATCAGTACTTTCATTCCTAATAACATTTTAATCAACTTTCATTCCTAATAACATCTTAATCAACTTTCAATTTTATTAGATTTATATATAGATATTACAATTGATTAAGTGTAACTTTGACTATTAATAAGTTGACGTGACATATTAAAATTAGAGGGTAAATCATAGATTTCTCGTCACATCATTATAAAATTTAGTCTCTTTTAAAAATAGGGTTGTTAAATATATATTTTAATTATATTTTTTTTTTTTTTAAATAATTGGTAGAGTAGTTTGAGGGTGTTTGGTAGAGTAGTTTAAGATGAAATTTTTTTTTTTAATATTTTGTAATTTTTTGAAATATGTGTGTGAAAATATGTATAATATTGTTTAAAATATGAAAGTATGAGTTTAACTAAAATTAACTAAAAATAGGAAAAATAAACAATTTCTTTCCTATAATTCGGAGGAAGTATTCCAACTTTAAAATTCGATTTGAACTAGTAGTGTCAAATATATATATATTTTTTAAGAGAGTAGTGTCAAATATAAAATTATTAGTGCCACTTGTTTCAAATATTTATTATTTCACTTGAATTTGAAACAGGGATTGTTGCAAACAATGGGAATGCAGAGGTTTCCGTGGACCAGTATCACCGATATAAAGTAAGTGCTCTTATAGCAATGAAACATTAAGGGCCCGTTTGGTAGAGGAGGTTGAGTAATGTTGTTTATAGTTTTTTGAAATGCGTGTAGGTGAAAAAATGTGTAAAAATATGTGTAATATTGTTTAAAAACTAAAAATGAGTTGTTTAACAACTCTACCAAACAGGCCTAAGATTTAAGGGTCCTTTTTCTGCCTTTTTTAGAAAATAAAAATTGAGCTCACTATTACAAATTTCATTGTGATTCCAATTATGCCATCAATTACTTAAGTGATCCTCAAGTTATTCCAAAGAGTGTAATTTTAATTCATATTTGATTAATTTACATAACATGTAATCAAAGTCATTAACTCCTCGTAATAATAAAATTTATAGTACTCAAGCACTTTCCAAAATTAGAAGCATGTACTTATCCATGATATGCCTATTCATTTGAAATTATGAGTAATGCTTTGTTCACCACAATTTCATATCAAAACTTAAGTTGTAAGCTATTATTTGTTCTACTATGCACCCATGAGTGAAATTATTTTTTTGCCCAACACTAACAGTCAAAAACAACTTGTCACCTATAATTTGTTATGAAAATGTTATAGACATAACATTTCTCTTAAAATATTAAATTATGTCAAGATACATTCCAATTTCAACCCTTGAAGCAAGGCTTGTCAACAAGGGAAGTTGATTTCAGAACCCACATCCACAAATAATAACAATGTGAAAATAGCATTGTGAAATGTGAATTTGTGATAGCTCTTGCTAAAAAATCTCACTTAGAAATTATGTAAGCGTCCCTTCCTGTTTTTTTTTTTTTAAATTTCTTTGGCTTGGTACTTTGTCCTGACTTACTCAAAGAATTATTGGCAATGATTAGTTGCAGCCAGGTTTATTAAAGAATGATGTAGCAATTGCATCTAAAAGGGTCGGGTAACAGAGTCAACTTGAGCAGGGATTAACAGTAGCAGTAGCAAATTTTGATGCATCATTATAGCTATTTCTTATATAAGGGAAACTCTGAAATATAAAATGTTTCTGGTGTTACAGGAAGATATTGATATAATGAAAAAGTTCAACTTTGATGCATACCGGTTCTCAATTTCATGGTCCAGAATTTTCCCAGGTAATTTCATCAGCATGTTTATTCATCACATCAGGTCATATTATGGTATACAACATAACTTGCCCTATTAACTCCTGTGTAACTCCTTGTCAATAATGTAGATGGAACCGGGAAAGTAAATCAGAAAGGTGTAGCATACTACAATAGATTGATCAACTACTTGCTAAAAAGAGGTAAATTGCAATGGCCAAGTAAAAAACACTTTCTCATAAGGGCAACTTGAGCTCCAACTCAAAGTATTAAGCTTGAGTATTCATACTATGTGATCAAAGAAGGGTATGATAATTGTATAATCACAATACCTCTAAATGTTCTGTAGGCATTACTCCATATGCAAATCTATACCATTATGATCTTCCCTTAGCACTTGAGAAGAAGTACAAGGGATTATTAAGTGACCAAGTCGTGTAAGTACCTCATAAATTTTTGAGGTTGATTAAATGTCCAACATAAGAAGTTGTTGCTATAAAGGTTTGGAATTTGATAAAATTTTCAAACCTTACAGGAAAGACTTCGCCGATTATGCAGACTTCTGTTTCAGGACATTTGGAGACAGAGTGAAGAATTGGATGACATTTAATGAACCTAGGGTGGTGGCTGCTCTTGGATATGATAATGGGTTCTTTGCTCCTGGAAGGTGCTCCAAGCCATATGGAAATTGTACATCTGGAAATTCTGCAACTGAGCCATATATTGTTGCCCATCATTTGATTTTAGCTCATGCAGCTGCAGTGCAGAGATATCGTGAAAAGTATCAAGTAAGATTTGCATTTTTTTTCTTTCAATAAGACTATTTTGTTTTAATTCATTAAAAGGCATTAGAGCTTAATTTAACTAATATATATGTGATTTTTAGGAAAAACAAAAAGGAAGAATTGGAATTCTTTTGGATTTCGTTTGGTATGAACCTCTTACCAGATCAAAAGCTGATAACTATGCAGCTCAAAGAGCAAGAGACTTCCATGTTGGATGGTAAAAATCTTTAAGACCAACATTTATCTCCTCGTGCTTGGTGTCTTTGATCAAAACTTTCGGCCTTACTGATATAGTTACAATTGAAAAACTATAAGACAAAACTTATTTGTCATTGGTAGTGAGTTGGGTATAAAACTTATTTTCAAAAATATATTATGCAATTGTGGATATGTTCCATATGTATATATATAATAACCACCTATAAGAGAATAGAAAACTAATGACATTTTCCTAATATTTATGATTAATTTGTCAGTAATTGGTAATAAGAGAAAAAAAAAAGAATTTTAAATACTACTCACAATTCTTTTTATATAAACAAAGAGCTTGGTTATAATTGATCTTACTTCACATAGGTTTATTCATCCCATTGTATATGGTGAGTATCCAAGAACAATGCAAGATATCGTTGGGGAAAGACTACCCAAGTTCACAAAAGAGGAGGTGAAGATGGTGAAAGGTTCAATGGATTTTGTGGGCATCAACCAATATACAGCTTACTACATGTATGATCCACACAAATCAAAACCAAAAGTTTTAGGCTACCAGCAGGATTGGAATGCTGGATTTGCTTGTAAGCTATTCCCCTCTTCCTCTAAATTTAGTATACGTAAGTTATTTTGTCACTCAACCCTATTCTTTTTGAACGGTATTTTCTAATGTCCTTTGTATTTTTCATTAACTTTGCAGATAATAAGAAAGGAGTGCCTATTGGTCCAAAGGTAATTACAATCCAATCTTACACATCATTTCATAATTATGTCACTGCACAATTCAAATTTTAATTTTATTTATGTTTAATTGAACATTTGCAGGCAAATTCTTATTGGCTCTACAATGTACCCTGGGGATTGTACAAAGCCATAACGTACATAAGAGAGCATTATGGAAACCCTACTGTGATTCTATCTGAAAATGGTAGGAGTCAGTTACATGTCTTTTTAATTCTTCCTATTAAACTTTTGTATTTTGACATTTTGTTCATTATGTGATTTGAAAGATAACGAGTTTGAAATAAACATTGATGTTTGTTTTGCAGGCATGGATGACCCGGGTAATGTCACAATTTCTAAGGGATTGCACGACACTACTAGAATCAACTTCTACAAAGGCTATTTGACTCAATTGAAGAAGGCCGTTGATGAAGGAGCAAATGTTGTTGGTTACTTTGCATGGTCACTGCTTGACAACTTTGAATGGAGATTAGGTTACACTTCAAGGTTTGGAATTGTCTATGTTGATTTCGCCAACCTCAAGAGGTATCCAAAGATGTCTGCGTATTGGTTCAAGCGCCTACTTCAGAGAAACGAGCATTAAGCAGCCAGCTATGTTCTTGTTAATTAGAAATGGTGTTATGCAGTACAAAAATAACTAATATCAAGGTACTAATGCTGGTGCTAAGGTTGTTCCCTTCTATTTACTTCTACATTAATAATGAAATTTCAAGAATGTCTTTCGATGAATTTTGCAATGATTGTTATGGCCTTGTGATGCTTACACCAAACATATGCAACCCTTACAGTTTACCAATGAGTACAGGGGACATTTTGCAATGGTAAAATGCCAGTAAACTGCTTGGATTTGTAAATGCCAAAAGAAATGAAGGTGCAGAAAAAGTAGCATGGAATTCAAGACAAGTTTACAGGGAGATACATCCTAATCTCAATTCTTAAATAGTGATTGCCAAGAAAATGTAACAAAAAAAACACTTGATAACGATCAAACTTAACACAACACTTGGGCAACTCAGGACAATCCCTTGTGAGAAACCTAAACTAGATGTGCGTTCCAAAGATACTCTCTTTCTTACCAAATCATCAGCCGGGTGCCCATTCTTTATGTTATTAAGAACTTAAAAAGATTCAATTTATTTATAAGAAAGTATCTTGTCACTGTATGAGAAAATTACAGGACAACAACACTTTCTGAAAAAATGGCTTCACCTATCTTATCACTGCTTATCTGAATTCTTCAGTAAATGCTACCTCAGTTTATGAATCATTTAACATGGTGAAGTCTTGCTTCTCAGTTTTGTTTTTCCCACCAAAGCAGATCCTATAGTTAGCTGGCAGCATTTCCTTTTATCATAGTTTTTTCAAATTCTGCATATTCTGATTGACATGTTTTCTCATGCTTAGATATCACATAAGCTATATTTTTAAGCCATTAGTCTTGTTTATCATTCACATTTTGTCTCCAGTTCCACTTCCAAACCGTAATTTTAATGATCAAAAAACAAAATGAGCTGCTCCAGCAATCTTCTTCTATGGACTTAACAAATGCTTCAAGGAACTCCTTAAGGAACTGAAAAATAAAAAAAGAAACAAAATATAGCTTCCATAAAAATTAAAAGATTAAAGAAAAGGAATTCAAGATACAACTCTTTTCACTCTCAGAGCTCTTGCTATTACTTTTCTTTGAGTAACACACAAGACATCCAAATTTTCAACACCAGGCGCGAAAAGATAATTCAATATTTTATTATTACTTGTTGAAGTGATATTAATTAAATTCACTACCAAGTCAAATTGTAACTTATGGGATAAAGATATTATAGCAATTTCAACACACCTTATAAATTGACATGACACCAACCACGAAAAGATGATTTAGCATATACTATTTATTGTTAGTTCCTTCAAAAAAAAAAAGTATTTATTATTAGTTGTTAATTTTTTTTTTTAGAATACTAAATATTTTAACACACACAGGGAGGTGAGAAAGTTTTAAAAAAATTGACAATAGTGTATATCCAAAATAGTCAAACCATTGAATTGATATTAATTAAAACACACTACCAAGTCAAATTGTAAACTATAGGATAAAGATATTACAAAAAAATTTAATACACGTTATAAATTGACATATTATCAATCATAAATCGATATTTACTATTTATTTTTAGTTCCTTAAAATAAGAAGAAAAAAAAAGTATTTATTGATAGTTGTTGAATTGATATTAATTTTATTCATTGCCTAGTCAAACTGTAAACTAACATGTAATTAATCACAATAAGTATTTATTAAGCCCCGTTTGGATAGCGGTGGCGTTTGGCGTTTTAAGGCAAGTGAACAATGTTTTCTTATGTGAACAGTAACTCAGAAATTATTTTTTTATTGTTTTCAAAAATAAATTTTCAGTAAAATAAACGGTATCCAAACACACACTGTGTGTTTGGCTTCAAATTACAAAGTCAACTAGTTTTACTATTTAGTTTATTTTTACTACTATTCATGGGTTTTACTACATTTTTTGATACTATTTATGAGTCAAATTATATTATTTTAACTAATTTTTACCTTTATCTATAATACTTTTAATAAAAAAAATTTCAGTTTCAACCAAACAAATTATCCCAAACAATTTCCTAAATAAATAGCCTTGAAGTAGCAATATTCAATATCACAGTCAGTAAGATGGTTAGTCTTTTTATTGTAAAATATTGCTCTCTATAAAGAAGTCGCGGTTGGTCCTCCCAGTCTACTAAAGAGAATGGTGCCCCCTTTCGCCCGGGTATATGTCACCCTCTGTCCTCCACGATGTGGCTGCCAACAAATCTTAATCATTGAATAAGATTGTCTTTTGGAGGAACTTTATTTAATGCTATCCCTTCCTTGTCTCAACTTTTTTTTTTTTTTTCCCTCGAATGGATACATTTTTTAAATGAAAAATGATATGTTCAGACTATTTTCATAATATATTTATAATAAATTTTAAGTGACAAATTGTTACTAATTATTATTATTGGAGTAAAATAATAATCTTAGTATTAACTTTAAATTTGAACTAATAACAACTAACCACCTATAATTTATTGTAAAAATATTATAAATATAACATCTCTCTTTTTCAATTGTAATATTTTAAAGAAAACTACCCGTGTTTCTATGGACGTTAAAAATAAGTTAGAATCCTATCTTAGCCGAACACAAAGGGTTATTTGGTAAGGTGTTTTGAGCAACAATTTTCTTGAAACAATATTACAGATAATTTCACTCATTTCTTTACCCACACATATTTTCAAAAAATATAAACAACCTTACTAGAAAAACGTTACCAAACACCCCCAATCTTTTAAAAAACAGAACCTTACTTTTAATAGAGTTTTTCATTTACCATAAATAGTTTTATCAGTTAACTCATTTTTTCTAGTACCACTAAATAAAATGCAAAAAAAAAAAAAAATATATATATATATATATATATATATATATCTTCATTTTTGAGAGAAACCGACAGTAAATCCCTATATTATTGCTTATCCATATAATTGCTCACTCTCTCACTTCTCAACATTCTTCACTACCAAACCTCTTTCTCTCTCTTTATCTTTCTTTTTGTGAGTGTATGTTAAAGATGAGAAGAGGACCAGTGCTAATGGGGTTGTTCTTGGTTATTAGTGTTGTTGTTGGTGTTGGTGTTATCCAATGTGCAAGTGCAGAAAGTGTGAGTTTGGACACTGGAGGGCTGAGCAGAGCCAAGTTTCCAAAGGGCTTTGTGTTCGGAACGGCGACGTCTGCGTATCAAGTGGAAGGCATGGCCCACAAGGATGGTCGTGGGCCCAGCATTTGGGATGAATTCGTTAAAATTCCCGGTTAAATTTCTTATCTCCATAAAACCTTCTTCCTCTTTTTCTTTTTTCTTTTTTGAGAAAAAATATTAAGCAAGAACCATATTAATTATCATTTTTTTTAATAGGAATTAGATTGAGTTAGCATTTAGTACTATTGTCCTAGGATAAGTAGGATAGGATATCAGCTGTAATATTATTATTTATTATCGGTAAATTATATATTATATATTACACCTCTAAAATTTAGAATATTTGAATTTTACATCTTCAAAATTTAGATTTTATTCCTGACATTTCATAATTGATGTTTCAGAACTTGAATTTTACTTTAAAGTTGTTTAGATTTTATACTCTAAATTTCGAAACTTTAGAATTTAAAATTCAAACATCACCAAATTTCAGACTTAAAATCTAAGTTATGAAACTTCAAGTATAAAAATTCAATCTTCACCAAACTTTAAGTGTGTTATTTAAAATTTACCCTTATCATTATTATTGTTATTATTATTTGCTGAAGTAAAATAAAGTATACTTTGCACGTGAGATTATTTAAATGTCAATCTACAAACAATTTCTTTATATATATATAAAATTGGATATAATGATTTGAACCCTGTTTTTATTAATAAAAATGGGTATGTTAAAATTTTGATTTGAATTATCAATGCCAAATTATTTATTATTGTCACTTGTTTCAATTATTTATTATTTCACTTGAATTTGAAATAGGGGTTGTTGCCAACAATGCTACTGGAGAAGTTTCTGTGGACCAGTATCACCGCTACAAAGTAAGTGATTTTTACGGCAACCAAACAAGGAGGGTCCTTCGTGCTGCCTATGAAAAAAAATAGAAATTTAGCTCACTATTATAAATTCCATAGAGATTCCAATCATGCCTATCACTTTCTTAAATACTGGTCCACACATCATTTTCAATTTGTCCCATGATTTTTTTTTTTTTTTTTGGGTAATTTGCAATAAAATTTTATTCCAAAGAACCAACCCTGAGGGCTACACAGAAGAGCCTAAGCCATTGGCTTGCTCCAACGAAATTACATAAAAGAAGACATTAGGTGCAGAGCCCAATACAAAACAATTAGTTAAACTATTTGTCCCCGTGATGAAACTCATAATAATAGTTATTAAATTCCACTAAGACACTCTGAAATTTGGGCTAATGCTAGTAAGTCTAAGACTTTTAAAAAAAACTGACCAATTTAATCCTTAAAGCCAATTTAATCCCTAAAACAATTGAAAAAAAAAAGACTAACTGGCTTAATAGTATCTAAAGGCTAAGTTTTAGATACCAAGTTTGTCTGTTTTGAAAAGTCTTGAACTTCATTAGCATTAGCTCAAACATCTTAGAATATATTAATGGAATTTACCCTAATAATAAAATAATAATATTGGATTTGTACATGCAACCAATGACTTATTTAGGATTTTTTTTTTCTTCATGAAGTGTACATTTTGATTCATAATTGAGTAATTTCCTTATCGTGTACCCCTATTCATTAACCCCCATGTAATAAAATTTATAGTACTCAAGCACTTTCCATGTAAATAAAAACAAAGATTTAAAAAAAATATATATTTGAGGAACAAAAAGAATTAGAAGCATGTATGTATATATCCGTGGATATTGTACACAAGCCTAGGAAGCAAAATGTTTGGATAGGAATGGTTTTGAAGTTTCCAAGCTTGTTTATTGTATGTTTACTCTATATTTGATGCGCATAATTGGGTTGGCATGCACTGAACCATGACCAGCATGCGTAGATAGGCTTCAAATTATTAAATCTGTCAAAATCCATTTCAATTTCAACCCTTGAAGCTAGGCTTCTCAACAAGGGAAGGTGATTCAAAACCCACATCCATAGATAATAGCAATGTGAAAATAGCATTGTGATAGCTCTAACTAAAGCATGTCATTTGAAATTAAGAAGTGTCCTTTTTATTTTTATGGTTTGTTACTTTGTCCTACTTTCCCAAATAATTTTTGGAAATTATTTTTTGGTGCCAAGTTTATTAGAGAATGGTGTAAGAATGGCATCTAAAAGGGACGGGTAACGAGGTCAATTTGAGCAGGGATTAACAGTAGCATATTTAAATGCTTCATCATAGGTGATTTTATTAGGGAAACTCTGAAATATAAAATGTTTCTGTTGTTACAGGAAGATATTGAAATAATGGAAAAGCTCAACTTTGATGCATACCGGTTCTCAATTTCATGGTCCAGAATTTTCCCAGGTAATTCATCAGCGTGTTTATTTATCACATCAGGTCATATTATGGTATACAACATTATTACTTGCACTATTAAATCCTGAATAACTCCTTGTTAATAATGTAGATGGAACCGGGAAAGTGAATCACAAGGGTGTGGCATACTACAATAGGCTGATCAACTACATGCTAAAAAAAGGTAAATTGCAATGGCCAAGTAAAACAAATTCTGATATGGGAAATTTTGACCTCCACTCAATGTTTTAAACTTGAGTCTTCATACTATGTGATCAAAGAAGGGTATGACATCTGAATTTTTATAACCACAAAACCTCTACATGTTCTGTAGGCATTACTCCATATGCAAACCTATACCATTATGATCTTCCCCTAGCACTTGAGAAGAAGTACTTGGGATTATTAAGTGACCAAGTGGCGTAAGTACCTCATACAATTTTTACCATATATTTCCTTGTTAGCAAAATGAGATTGATTAAATTTCCAACATAAGAAGGTGTGTGTGTGTGTATATATATATATATATATATATATAATTATTTGGAATTTGACATATATTTCAAACCCCACAGGAAAGACTTTGCTGATTATGCAGACTTCTGTTTCAAGACATTTGGAGACAGAGTGAAGAATTGGTTTACATTTAATGAACCTAGGGTAGTGGCTGCTCTTGGATATGATAATGGGATCTTTGCTCCTGGAAGGTGCTCCAAGGCATTTGGAAATTGTACAGCTGGAAATTCTGCAACTGAGCCATATATTGCTGCCCATCATTTGATTTTAGCTCATGCAGCTGCAGTGCAGAGATATCGTGAAAAGTATCAAGTAAGATTAGCATTTTTCTTTCAATAGGATGATTTCGTTATAATTCATTAATAGACGAGAAAGCTTAATTTAACTGATATATATGTGTGTGTGTGTGTGTGTGTATATATATATGTATGTATTTTCAGGAAAAACAAAAAGGAAGGATTGGAATTCTCTTGGACTTCGTTTGGTACGAACCTCTTACCAGATCAAAAGCTGATAACTATGCAGCTCAAAGAGCAAGAGACTTCCATGTTGGATGGTAAAATTTTTTTAAGACCTACATTTATCTCCTCATGTTAGTTGTATTTGATCAAAACTTTTGGCCTTCCTTATATATTTACCATTGGAAAACAATTAGATATAACTCATTTGTCATTGGACGTGAGTTCTGTTGGGTATAAAACTTATTTTCAAAAATATATTATGCAAAAATATGGATAAATTTCATAAATGAATGGATTGTAATAAGTAAATAAGTAATAACCATCCTACAAGGGAATAGAAAATAATTGACATTTTTCTATTATTTAAGAATAATTTGCAAGCAAATGGGAATAAGAGAATAAAATAGAATTTTAGATACTACTTCAAAATTCTTTTTATATAAACAAAGAGCTTAGTTATATTGGATTTTTTTTATAAACTGGTTATACTGGATTTTACTTCACATAGGTTTATTCATCCCATTGTATATGGCGAGTATCCAAGAACAATGCAAGATATTGTTGGGGATAGACTACCCAAGTTCACAAAAGAGGAGGTTAAGATGGTGAAAGGTTCAATGGATTTTGTTGGCATCAATCAATATACTGCATTCTACATGTATGATCCACATCAACCAAAATCAAAAGATTTGGGCTACCAGCAGGATTGGAATGTTGGATTTGCTTGTAAGTTATTCCCCTATTCCTCCAACTTTAGTTATTTTGGATTTGCTTGTAAGTTATTTTGTCACTCAAGCCTATTCTTTTTAACAGTATTTTCTAATGACCTTCGTGATTTTCATGAACGGTGCAGATGAAAAGAATGGAGTGCCTATTGGTCCAAGGGTAATTACAACCCAATCATACACATAATTTCTCAATCATGTCAATGCACAATTCAAATTTCAATTTTATTTATGTTTAATTGCATATTTGCAGGCAAATTCTAATTGGCTCTACATTGTACCATGGGGTTTGTACAAAGCCATAACGTATATAAAAGAACATTATGGAAACCCTACTATGATTTTATCTGAAAATGGTAGGCATCAATTACATGTCCTTACTTATGCCTAGTAAACATTTGAATTTTGTTCATTATGTGAGTTGAAAGAAAACAAGAGAACAAGTTTGAAATAAACATTGACGTTTGTTTTGCAGGCATGGATGACCCTGGTAATGTCACAATTTCTAAGGGATTGCATGACACTACGAGAATCAACTACTACAGAGCCTATTTGACTCAATTGAAGAAGGCAGTTGATGAAGGAGCAAATGTTATTGGTTACTTTGCATGGTCATTGCTTGACAACTTTGAATGGAGATCAGGTTACACTTCAAGGTTTGGAATTGTCTATATTGATTACACCAACCTCAAGAGGTATCCAAAGATGTCTGCCTATTGGTTCAAGCGTCTACTTCGGAGAAACAAGCATTAAGCAGTCAGCTATGTTCTTGTTAATAAGAAATGGTGTTATGCAGTAAAACTATAACTAAAATCAAGGTACTAAGCTTCCTACATGGTGCTTAGATTCCTTTCGTCTATTTTCTTCTACATTAATAATGTTATTTTTTTAATTGTATTAATATGAAAAGAACCATGACTTCTGCAATGATTTGTTTTGGCCTTGTGATGCGCACACCGAACATATGCAACTCTTATAGTTTACCAATCAATACAGTGGGCATTATGCACTGGTAAAATGCCAGTAAACTGCTTGGATTTTTAAATGCCAAAAGAAATGATGGTGTAAAAAAAGTTGCATGGAATTCAAGACGACTTTACAGGGAGATACATCCTAACCTCAATTATTAAATAGTGAAGGCCAAGGAAATGTCAGAAAAATCACTTGATAACAATCAAATTTTACACAACACTCAGGGCGACTCAGGGAAATCCCTTGTGAGAAATCAAAACTAGATGTATGTTCCAAAGATACTCCCTTTCTTACCAAATCATCAACTGGGAGCCCATTCTTTATGTTATTAAGAACTTTAAAAAATTCAATTTATGTTTAAAAAAGATAGCATCTTGTCACTGTATGAGAAAATTACAGCAACACTTTCTGAGAAAATGGCTTCACCTATTTTATCACTGCTTATCTGAATTCTTCCGCAAATGCTACCTCAGTTTGAATCATTTAACATGGTTAAGTCTTCCTTCCCAGTTTTGTATTTCCATTTTCCACCAAGGCAGAACCTATAGCTGGCTGGCAGTATTTCCTATTATCATAGTTTTTTCGAATTCTGCATATTCTGATTGACATGTTTTCTCATGCTTACCCTAAATTTAACTATTTTTAGATGTCACATAAACTATACTTTTAAGTCATTAGTCCTGTTTAACGTTTACATTTTGTCTCTAATTCCATAGGAAAAAGGGGCATTTGTCCCTAATTTACAAACTACGTAGAAAAATGTTTTTGTTTTGAAACTGTTTAACAAAATGCTTCTGTTTTTAAATTTTGATTTTAACAAAATCAAGCTACAAGTGAAACTCGACATTAGCAATGTTGAGTTTTATGCATATTTTGCCACTTAAATTTTTTTTGAAAATTTAAGTAAAACTTGACATTACTAATGTCAAGTTCCACTTAAAAATATATATATAACTCAATTTTGAGAATATCAAGTTTGACACATAACTCGATTTTGTTAAAATCGAATATAAAAAACAAAGGCATTTTGCTGCATAGTTTGTAAATTAGGAACAAATGCCTATTTTCCCAGTTCCACTGCCAAACTGTAATTTTAATGAGCAAAAAAAAAAGACCTGCTCCAGAAATCTTCTTCTTTGAACTGAATACATGCTTCAAGGAGCTTCTTAAAGAACTGGAAAAGAAAAATGAACAAAATATAGCTTACATAAAAATCAAAAGATTAAACACGAGAGAAGAAATTCAAGATACTGCCCTTTTTATTGTCAGAGCTCTTGCTATTACTTTTCTTTGACTTCTCAGTTTTCCCTCTCCTTTTTCCACCAGTGGCCTTTATAGGCTTAGAATTTACACTGTCTTGAGATTCCAAATTTATGCACAAGATGTCTGGGTCTTCTACCTCAGTTATCCCTGAAACTTGTTCTGCTGTCTGATCTGAGCATATATAACTGAGCCTTCTTTTCCTGGAAGATTTGTCAAGAACCTCTAATGGAGTACTGCTATATGGAGTAAAATACAAGACGTCAAAATTTTCAACATCAATTGCAACTGAAACTTGTTCAGTCATGCTCTCTATTTGATCCAACTGGATTTCATCGCACTTCATTTTCTTAAATGGATTGTTGTCAGGGACCTTCATTGGATTTCTGTTCTGAACCATTGAACTATCTACTGTTTTATGAATTTCCAATGGCATAACTAGTTTCTCTAGTGCTGCAGCTTCCTTCAAATATTTACCCTCATTTGAAACTGACATCTGCTTCTCTGTAAATCAATCAATGTGCAAAAAAAATATTTAGTTTGTAGACCATTTTTCATCTATAGTATTCATATATGCGCATCCGAATGTATGCCCACCATTGGGAAAATGGGCATTTGTCCCTAATTTACAAACTATGTATTAAAATGCCCCTGTTTTTGAAACTCGATTTTAACAAAATCGAGTTTTGTGTAAAACTCAATATCTTCAAAATAGAATTCTGTGTATATTTTTAAATGTAACTCGACATTAGCAATGTCAAATTCTACTTAAATTTTCAAAAAAAATTAAGTAGCAAAATATGCATAGAACTCAACATTGTTAATGTCAAGTTTCACCTGTAATTTGATTTTGTTAAAATCGAGTTTAAAAAACAAGGGTATTTTGCTAAATAATTTCAAAACATGGGCATTTTACTCCATAGTTTTAAAATTATGGGCAAATGTCCATTTGCCCCCCATACAATCATACATACATAATTAAAATAAATAAAAAACACACACAAACACATATACAACAATGCATCAATATATGCATGCAGGCATATATCAGATACATCAAAGTATGCAGGCATATAAATTCATCATTCTCATGCTTACATTAGTGTGTGCATTTTTTGTGTGCATATAGAGAACTTTGGAATTTGCAAATAGGCCAAAAGCCGTCATTGTACTTGCTTTCTTCATTTGGTTAGTAAAATTGTTTATTTGCCAGTCATTTGTGCTATCTGAAACCAATAAACTTGCCTGTAATATCATGTTCTCTGGTTTTATGGGAGGACAAGACTGTAAAGCAGCTCTCTTGTGTAGATACCACAGCAGCTTCGGGTCTTGAAAGTTGACAAGAGGTTTGGAATACAACTGGATCTGGATGACACCCAGAACTTGCTAAATGATCAAACGCCTCCATGCTTATAGGGTCTAAATTTCCTTCAGCAATGGCAGTAGCAACTGATGGAGGCATTTCTCTAATTCCATTCATAATCGGTTAAGGAAAATTTGAACATCTGACATAACCCTTGATGCAACTAGCAACAATTCAAGGACAAACAAGTTTAATACCAAAGAAATACATAAATTGTGGTCTAGTTTCAATATGGAACCTCATGGCTACTATCATAGGATACTTTTATTTTATTGAGTCTTAGTATTAGGTTTCTTTAGGTTAGAAAATAGAAAGTTTTTGCTGCAGTTTTAATGAAGTTATACTAGAATAGGGGTATTTTGGTCATTTCCAGATTCTCTAGAATGGGCTGCAAGCTTGTAATGGGTTGAACCAGAGGACCATCTGGTTTAGTCTATGTTGAGTCATTTTTCTATTGGGTTTAGATGTTCTTCAGTACTACTCTTTGATACTAGGAGCCCTACTAATTCTATGAAATAATTATCTAGGAGTCCTAGTCTTTATAGTAAAGGGTTTGACAATAACCTATACAGAGGCTTCTATGTTAGTCTAACAATTGAGATAGAGAGAGGTTGAATTTAATAAAATTCTATCCTCTTATCTTAAGCTAAGATGTGATTAGCTTCTTCTTCCCAAGTACAATTGCTTATGGAACCTAGACGTGATTGTTAGAATTTATCTTCTTTTTTTCTTGTTCACTTTTCAATTTTAACCCCAAACAACTATCAAATTCCCTCCAATATCCATTGAAAATACAATATTTTATTTTCAATACATATTGGAGAAAATATTATCTTTAATTTCAGGGCTCTTCTTTAGAAAGGTTCCTTATGTTATATAAAATAAATAAATAAATAAATAGATGCATAAATAAAAACTTTTTATTTACCCAATCCTAAATCCTTAAACACCAAACCCTATCTAAGAACCCTTCAAGATCTTGTCTTGTTATTTGTCAAGAATCATAATGTACTACTGAATTCTAAAGATTCTCAGAATTGGTGGTAGAGCCCACTAAAGCTTCCATCCTGCATCAGCTGAAAAGGAGTTGTCTTGATAGATGGCTTCACAGTATCTTGGAATCAAGGGAAACACTAATTAAATGACAAAAAACAAAGGATACGGTCCCAAGAATTCAAGCTCTCCATTCAGAAACTGTAATAGCTTTTCTGGAAGGGGTTTCATATGTTTGAGCATTTTAGTGTCAACATCATATCTGCATATAGTTAACAAGAAAGGCAGTATTAATCACTAACAGAAGGGGGAGAAGCTCGTATGCATTCGCAAACATGCAAGACAGTTAATAAGGAATGGTTAATGGGTTATTCAAATTTCACAAACCACACACATTTGGGCATGCTGGAAAACTGCAAGTGCTTCTCTAAAAGATTTTAAGTAGTCTTCAGGCATAAGATTGCCCTTCTCAAGCTTCAAAACTGATAGAACCTGTAAACATGGTACACATGATATTAGTAACACCAATGCCATGATAGTACGAATCATTTACATCACCCACATCTCTAAAATTATAAATCAATAAAGCAAAATAGAAACAAAAATAACACAACAGTATCAATACTACCTAGTTAAAAATAGACATGAAATCATACACGCAAGGATGTTTTGAAGATAGTGGGTTAATCCCACATTGGAAAATGAGTGAGTTAAAGAGGTTTAAAACATGTGTTGTGTATCCAAGAATTAGGCCTTTTTAAATATACATTACTGTCATTTTCTTTAAAACTTTCTTCCCTCTCGCCGCCATATGGGTGTTAAAAATACTTAGTATTCTAAAAAAAATAGATGTGTTGAAGAGTTTCTTGATAATCCAATAAAAGTCCATTTGGAAAGTTTATAAGTTTTTTTAATTAATTGTGGCTTTATGAAAATCTACTAGTCTTTTTAACAGATTAAAGTCCCTATGCAAATTCACAAAGTTCCAGTAATTGAAGGCATATATTAATTTTCAATTCAAAATAAAAAAGTAAATTCTCAAATGTGATCAAAATTTTATCAGTTATCTGAATTCACAACATAGAATTCGGTTTCAACTCAAATCCAGAAACCAATGCAGTAATGTTACTAAAGCCTAGTATCAGTTTTGAGGTTGGTCAAAGTCAAGCAATGGGTGGAAATAAGCATTCTGACTACTGAAAATGTCCACTATTCTAGATAGACTAAAAACATGATAGAAATAAAGCAGTTTTCCCACTTCTTTGAATATAAATCTTTTTTTTCTAACTTTCCATTATTTTTGCTAAATACAACAGTGGCACCAAGCTGAATCGGCCATGATGTGCTTCGGAGCTCATAAATGTGAAGAACCAAGCTCCGAACTTTTATTGAAATTTAGTTTAACCTTTTGGATGCTGAGATATCATAAGAAAAGAATTGAAACAAACACTTTAAACTCCTATCTTGCTTTGCATTGCTTTCAATAAGAACTCAACAGAGCATATAGTGGTCTTAGAGGTTTGCTATTGCCTATAAACTAGGAAACAGAGATTAAGAGACCTCAATTTCTTCTCTGCTTTAAAACAGTTTTTCTCAAGAAAATGAATAGACATAAGCAGAACAAATTACAGACATAGAAGACCTCTCTAATGCAACAAGTATTAGCACTTGTCATGTAGACTTCCTCAAAGAGGCAGCCAACTGAAAACCAAGCAATCTCCTCAGGAAGTATATTCGATGGCAACAAGCTTACCAACCAAATTATTTCGTTTTCTTAGTGATCTAATAATAATTCTAATCTGTTCAAAGCTTACCTTGCATCATGATCTGATCAAGAAACTGTTTCTGAATAGCTTGAAAGAGCACTTTTGAAAAGAATTTCAATTTTATCTTACATTTAACATAAGAAACAAAAAATCTTTTTTAGTTTTTATCGTCTGCAACCCACCAGCTACTCTGATGAAACATAAACATATTTGGTATCCTGCTTCCCAGAATATGGGCAAGATCCAGCTAGTTATCTTATGATTATGTACATCAATGATATTAAACAATATTCAGAAGCAACTGATACTTACACGGTCTAAGTTCCGGTACTTGGAAACCAAGGCATAAGCTTTTCCAATCCCAATTCCAGGAACAGATGGAAGGAAATCACAGCCGGCTATAACACACATACCTGTGAAAAGGCCACAATTTAATTTGGTCATTGTTTCAAATGCATCTAAAATGAAACCACTAAGAAATTGAGATACTGTTTTTACTCATCAGATAGAAAGAGGAACTCATTTCAGCTTTCACATTTATCAAGCAAACTTCTCGATGAAAATAGGTGGAAGGGTATTATCCACTTTAGACGCATGAATAGAGCAAGGTATGTCAGCAAATGAGGTACAGAACACCGTCAGTTGTCCAAAATTAAATTTTATTGTGGTATGCATGTTTTTTCTGTGCATTTATTGATGGTATGCTGGATGCCCTCAATTAAGTCCACCCTTTAAATTTTTTTCATGAATACAAATTTTCTTTTTGCTGTAAAAAACATACAACTAAACTTGTAAGCATGTTATGTCACATTGAACCCACCTGTGAACAATTCCATATCTAAGTTTCGAAAGGAAGGTTTACGAGCCACTGAATCAAAAACATTGTTAAGCACTATCTCTTCACCATTCCCGTATCGGTCCATCTTAAACACAATCTGTTTGCAAGCAATACAAATCAAAACAAAACAACACCAACATTTTTAATGAGTAAATGAAAATGAAGTCATCAGGAGAGCAATAGACCTCTGCCTGCATCATATCAAATATTTGTGGGAGATCTTACAGCTTGGCAACCATATGCCATTAGATCACTATCTTCTGTAATCACTGCTACAATTCCACCCTTTTCTGGTTTAAGGCTGCACAGATATGCAAACTGAGCATCACCCACATATGGAGCTACCACATATTCAATGTTTTCTGACCTAAGAACCTTAAAGGTCACCAATGACACATTTACTAGCAGTGAATTAGGTCCCAAAGTTTATTAACATCTAAGTAATACTCATAAAGAAATGGGAACTTCTGACAAATAAAAATGCAATGCCTAGTGTCCTAGAAGATGCATATAGCTAATAGTGATATGATAATTAGATACCTGTATCACTTGATGCGACGTGGATTGATTGATACTCACTGCCCTCTACAAGTTATTAACAGTAAAAATTTATAAATTTTCAGTAGTTTTTTAAAACATATATAGGAAAAACACCATGAGAATATTAAAGAAAAAGATTATGCTTGCTAATGCAGTTAACTTTTAATTAATGCTTTAAAAATTTGTGCCTAAGAAAGACTACTGACTGACTCTACGAAACAAGCACTCACATGATACAATTGCTCATATTTGAAGTTGGGTCCATTTTTCCATATCAAATCAAATCGTTCATAAGTTTGAACAAGGTTTGATAAGGTAGATAGGCATAGATTGAGCTCAATTAAAGCAAACTGTACTAACCCAATATGTTTAAATATTATTAAATGATTTTATATTCGATAATCTGCATTCTATCATGGTATTAGAGCAAGTGGTATTGAGTTTGAACCCTATGTCCACTCTATCTTCCATATAAATGTTGAAAATGCCACATATTAAGTCCCACTTATTAAGGGAAATTTTGGGCATAAACATGAAAAACAGTGTTAGAATATTAATTAAATAATGATACTCATCCATTTTCTTACAGCTTAAACTTTTAAAACAATCAGTAATTTATCGTAGTAACTCAATCATTACACAACAGTAGTTTTGGCTACAATAAGAGATATAATAAGTATGAATGGTAGTTTACAAGGTAGATAGGCATTTCTCCAATTACTTAAACAATCAAACAAAAAAGCAGAAAATAGCAGCAGCTAATAGTACCTGGAAGAGCTCAATGGCAGCACTAACATTCCCTTCTTTAAGCTTTACCATTGCTAAATCACGATTAGCTTTCCTTTTTCTGAATCAATAACACAATTACAAAACCTTTTATAATTTTTTTTAAAAAAAAATCAAAACCTCTCAAAAAAATTCCGCATTATCGAAATGAAGCTTATATTAGAACATTGACAAAAACACAAATGTGGATACATGCCTATGCCGATCATCCTCCGTGGCGGCCTTACACGGAATATTTCCGCCATCGAAAACGACAACAGGCGTTATCTTATGGTGGCGAAGCAGATTGATTCGGTGCATAAAGTATTCTATGTACCGCATTTTCTTATTGTTGTCTGAGTTCAGACAAAGCTCCATGCTACATGAATAAGCTGCCCCAATAATGTCTTTTGTTAATTTTCTTTCCAACCCAATAAAATAAATTAAACAATAATACCAATAGCAACTTAAATCATAAATATTGAAAAAAGTTACCTCCTTTGTGAAGCCATGAATACGCGTCAATACCCACCTGCCAAAAAAAAAAAACCATTAAAAAATGCCCAATTCGCCGTAAATAGATTTGTAACTCAACTGACACTTTTTGATCCAACTGTCGAATTAAAAAAAAAAATGTATAGGATATTTACACGCTTGCCGGCGTATTTTTTTATGTGAATGGGTTCAATGTGGGGCTTCATGAATCTGAGCAGATCTTTGATACCCATTTGCGGCTCACCTTCAAATATTTCTGGGTTTTGCTTGGGTTTATCTCTCTCTCTCTCTCTCTCTCTCTTTTTGTTTGTTTGTTTGGGTTTAAAAAATAGCAGAAGGAAAGTGAATGAAGAAACTTGAATATATTATAAGGTGGAGAAAATGGCGGGAAGGGGAGCAAATGTTGTCAAATTTACAATATTTCAGCTGAGTCCAATGAAAGAGTGCCACGTATGCCGATGGTATTGTGGCGCTTATTGATTGTTTTGTGATTTGGATTTTTGTATATGTGAGGAGGGGTAATACGGTCTTTCTGTGTAGCTCTTTTACCGCGAGTTTCTTTTTGAAATTTTTAATACGTGAGGAAATCTCGCGCGCGATTTTCTTTCCAATTGTGTCGTCCTGTTTTGCTTTTTTTTTTCCTTTTTGGTTACGCATTTGATATTTTGTCATCAAATGCTGTGATTTTGGAGCAAAAAGCCATACCTATGTTTCTG
The DNA here is from genome assembly GCF_040712315.1 of Castanea sativa. Classification (NCBI taxonomy): domain Eukaryota; kingdom Viridiplantae; phylum Streptophyta; class Magnoliopsida; order Fagales; family Fagaceae; genus Castanea; species Castanea sativa. The sequence continues at coordinate 27,540,817 of NC_134016.1, forward strand.
TCCTACTTAAAATGAGGAGAATTTGGAGTATATTATAAGGGGAAAAAGGAAAAAAAAAAAAAAAAACAACAACAACAACAATTTGAGCATCTTTGCTTGAATAATGCTAGTATTACACTAAACTCCCCGACTTGCTCATGTGGCAAGTTATGAGTGTTGAGTCAATGTGGTTTACAATTTTATCATTCACAACTTCTCACATGATCAACAAAACTTAATTTTTATTTTTTATTTTTTTTTTACTTTTCTTTCTTTTTTTTAAGAGTGGTAATAGTTACACACTGTACGTATGATAGTACGAGATATACAATATTACATTAGTTGAAATCGTGTTTTAAAAAGAAGTTAAAATTGTGTTTTCAATTGTGCGCAACTATGGGTGCGTTTGTTTTGACAGTAAACCAATTCCGGAAAATATTTTCAGGAAATGAGAATATTTTCGGGAAAGGAAAATATTTTTAGATGTTTGGTGGTGATAGGGGAATAATATAGCCCATCTCCAAGTCGTCCATACAGGTCGTCCATAGCCCACCTACTACCATAAACACCCTCAGAAACTTACCTACAAGTGCCTCGTCCAGGGAAGAAGAGATCAAGACGAGGTACGCACCATCAGAGTGATGCACTCGTCCAGAGTGTCGACATCCTCGTCTTGAGCAAATTCACCCGTTAGACGAGGCATCCCCCGCGTGTGAAACGAAGCACGTCCAACTGAGGAACTCAAGGACGAGGGTGTCACACTTAGGAAAATCTCCAAATGAGATATGATAATCCCTTATCCCACGCGTAACCGCCAGGTATCCGTTGTGAAACAAGAGCATAACTTCCAGACGGTTATGCAAGTTATGTTTGATTTCTATCTCTCCTTGAAGCCAGGAGAAGTTCAAATTTTGGTAACCGCCTATGATAACACTATATAAAAATTTGTTTTGACAAACCCAAGGTATGTTCAGTTTTTACTCCAAAAAAGTTGGAACTCAAATAACTTAGAGGAAAAAACTAACTTTGCCATCGGAGGACTTTTGGCCGGCAGCCCCGGTCGCCTTTGATACGCTTTTCTTTCTTTTTCAGGCCGTAGAAAGATCCAGTAGTCCTTTTCAGTCCGAAGCATCCAGCCTACTGATTTTCTTCGCATCATCAGTTGGCGCCGTCTGTGGGAATCGAAACTTGTTATTCTATCCCAGACAAAAGGTTGAATGGTTCGAACAAGATCAAGGGCTACCAGCCAAGCCACCGGAGAGTAGATCGGTACTGTGTGCGGCCGCCTTCTATGCAACACATACAATCCATGGCGGCTGCTATGACGAGCGACACGTCGAAACCAGGAATTGAATAAGGAGATCAACTTCGGGGAGGCGGCGTCAAGTACACATGGAGGGAAGGGCCCGAGTCGGGGAAGGAGGAGGGAGAATGTAGAGTCCGAAGATCAAACAAGGGGTACCGCTTGAGAAGGGTGCCGCACTTGGAAAAAAGAAATGGACCGGATGAGAAAAGCCATGGATGAAATGAGGGAAAACATGAGGCGAACAAACCCGATAGATGATATGGTCCACCGAACGAGCTCCCCTTCACGGCCTCCATCGGCGGTCACCCTCTACCCCCGAAGTTCAAAATGCCTTCTCTAGGACTCGTACGATGGAAATCGCGACCCCTGCGATCACATTGCAACTTTCAAGACGACCATGCATCTGCAGGGGGTCCAAGGACGAGATCATGTGCGGAGAGCTTTTCCCACCACACTCAAGGGATCGGCGCGAGTGTGGTTCGCAAGATTCCCCCAAACTCGGTGGGATCATTTGAAGAGCGAGTAAGTTTGTTTGTCAACAACTTCATTGGAGGACGGCGTCACAAGCGTTCCTCCTGCAGCACTGTGACCATAGAGCAAGGGGACAATGAGAGTTTGCGATCTTTTATCACCCGTTTTAACAGAGAAGCCCTAACGGTGGACGAGATGGATGACAAGCTATTGCTAGCCGCTTTCCACGATGGGGTCAATTCGACTTGTTTATTCATAAGCTCTATGAGCGGGAACCGCGACTATGGCCGAGCTTGTCCATTCAGCCCGAGAATTTTATGAATGCCGAAGACGCCATCATAGCCAAGAAAAGAAAAAGGGCGGAGCGCTCGGAGGTGGGCCACCATCGCTACCGGGGACCGGGGACCTCGTCCGAAGAAGGTTCGGGTAGACGAGAAAAAGATAAGGATGGTAAGAAGGCCGGTTCCTGCAAGGAATCAGCAATACACGCCCGACTATGCCGTTAGAGCGGGTCCTTATGCAGATCAAGGATGATCCGTCCTTGAAGTGGCCGAGACAAAATGAAGGGAGACCCCAACAAGCGTAACGGGAGCAAGTCTTGCCGTTTTCATAGGGACCATGGGCATGATACGGACGAGTGCTTTGACTTGAAGCAACGGGTGAAAATCTCATTAGACGGGGGAAATTGAGGAACTTCCTTGGACGAGACCAGAGAGATGAGAAAATGAAGGCCAAGGTGGAAGAATCATCACGCCCTCCAGCTTGGAGAAATAAGGGTAATTATAGGAGGAAGCTCGACGGTGCGGTCGTCCAAATCAAGGAAGACGTGCACGAGGGTGGTGCGAGAACATCCAACGAAGGTCGACCTACTAGGACGAGGGAGGTTGACCAACGGCTGTTGCTTTCATGGACGAGGAGGCGGGGACGAATTCACCATCCACACGATGACGCGATAGTCATCACCCTACTGCATCTCGACTACATGACCGGGAGGGTATTGATAGACAATGGCAGCTCTGCAGACATTCTCTACTACCCCGCGTTCCAACAAATGAAGCTAGGACGAGACCGGCTTCGACCAGTGAACTCGTCGTTGGTGGGATTCGGAGGAATGAAGGTGCAACCTGTGGGAACCATCATGTTGCCAGTAGTCGTCGGGACGTATCCGCAGCAGATAACCAAAGAGGTGAATTTCCTTGTTGTTGATTGTGCATCGTCATACAATGCAATAATTGGAAGGCCAACTTTGAACAAACTGGAAGCGGTAACCTCTACCTACCACTTGTCCATTAAATTCCCGACCGAGCACCCGGGGTAGGCCGGGTACAAGGAGACCAGTGGCGCCGAGAATGCTACCTAGCCATGCGGCCATGGACGGCGTATGCAGACGATGAGCATAGACGGAAAAAGGGTTGTGGCTGAGCCCACTGAAGCATTAGAGGACGTCCCTTTGGACGATGACCAGCCCGAGAAGTCTACCAGAGTTGGGGCGAGCATGGAAGAGGGGGCGAAGCACGCTTTGGTCCGGTTTCTGAGGGAAAACCTCGATGTCTTCGCATGGAGTCATGAGGACATGCCCGGAATTGATCCAAACGTCATTACCCACAGCCTGAATGTGTGTCCCTATTTGAAGCCAGTGCGTCAGAAGAGAAGAGTTTTTGCTCCCGAGCGAGATAGTGCCATGAAGGAAGAGGTGCAGAAGTTGGTCGCCGCGAGGTTTATCCGAGAAGTTCACTACCCAGACTGGTTGGCGAACGTAGTCATGGTCAGAAAAGCCAATGGCAAGTGGCGGATGTGCGTGGACTTCACTGATCTCAACAAAGCTTGCCCCAAGGATAGCTACCCATTGCCACGCATTGACCAGTTAGTGGATTCGACGCGGTCACAAGATACTTAACTTCATGGACGCTTTCTCGGGTACAACGGATTCAGATGAATGAAGCGGATCAAAGAGAAGACCTCGTTCGTCACAAGCCAAGGGTTGTATTGCTACAAGGTTATGCCCTTCGGTTTGAAGAACGCGGAGCAACCTACCAAAGGCCGGTTAACCATATGTTCCGTCCTCAAATCGGGCGAAATGTGGAGGTTTATGTGGACGACATCTTTGGTGAAGAGCCAGGACGAGGATAAACATCTTGAAGACCTTCAAGAGACTTTTGACACATTGCGACGGTACCACATGAAGTTAAATCCGAGCAAGTGTGCTTTCGGAGTTTCGTCGGGTAAGTTCTTAGGGTTTATGGTGTCGCACAGGGGAATTGAGGCGAATCCGGATAAAATCCAGGCGATACTGAACATGGAGCCACCGAGAAATATCAAAGAAGTCCAGTCTCTTACTGGACGAGTCGCCGCCCTCAACAGGTTTGTATCGAAAGCTACTGACAAATGTTTACCTTTCTTTAAGGTCCTTAGGAAGGCTTTTGAATGGACGGACGAGTGTCAGAAGGCCTTCCAAGACTTGAAGACGTATCTAATGACGGCACCACTGTTGAGTCCGTCTGTACCTGGGGAAGAGTTGTATTTGTACTTGGCAGTGTCCCCACACGCAGTAAGCTCAGCATTAGTCAGAGAAGAGGGGAAAGTCCAGAAGCCAGTCTATTACACAAGCCACGCGATGAGAGGGGCAGAAGGGCGATATCCAATGATGGAGAAACTAGCCTTCGCACTAATCACGGCTTCCAGGAAGCTAAGACATTATTTTCAGGCACATGTCATCAACGTCCTGACGGACCATCCCATAAAAAAGGCAATGAGCAAGTTGGAAGCTGCTGGACGGCTAGTACAGTGGGCCGTTGAGCTCAGCGAGTTCGATGTCAGGTACCTCCCAAGGAGCGCGATAAAAGCGCAGGCGTTGGTAGATTTCATTGCGGAATTCACCCCCAGTCAGGACGACCTGAACAAGGACGAGAGAAATGAAATGTGGGTGGTTAATGTTGACGGATCGTCCACAGTACGCGCGGAGGGATTGGAATTGTATTGAAGTCCCCCGAGGGAGACAAGCTGGAGTATGCGGCCCGTACCGCAATATCCAACTACCAACAACGAGGCCGAGTACGAGGCTCTACTCAAGGGGTTGGAATTGGCCAAGTCCTACAGGGGCGGAGTCGTTAACAATCGGAGGAGACTCTCGCTTGGTCATTAACCAAGTAAATGGGATGTGCGATGTCAAAGAAGATCGAATGAAGAAGTACCTTAACAAAGTGAAACGCCTTGCCGGAAATTTTCAGCCATAAGTTTTATTCAACTTCCTAGGGAGGAGAACGCTGACGCCTTGACGCATTGGCAAAAGCTGCCTCGGCGAGAGTCATAGACAAGTTCGACGACATCCGGTACATGCCGAGCATAGACATCCCCGACATACGGCGGATAGGAGGAGGAGAAAATTGGATGAGTCCGATAATAATCTATCTCGAAGATGGGAGGCTTCAGAAGACAAGGATGAAGCGAGAAAGTTAAGGGTCAGAGTCGGCCAAGTATGTCATCATAAATGAGGTGTTGTACAAACGAGGCTTTTCTCAACCCTACTTAAGATGCTTGGCTCTGACGAGTCAAACTATGTTCTAAGGGAGGTTCATGAAGGATCCTGTGGAAATCATTCGGGGGCAAGGTCCTCGTCCATAAGATGGTAGTGCGAGGCTACTATTGGCCAACAATGCGGGCGGACGCTAAAGCCTATGTCAAGGTATGTGACCAATGCCAGGCGTTATAGCAATGTGCCCGGACGGCCGTAGGTATCGGAGACCCCAATGACGGCCCCGTGGCCCTTCGCACGGTGGGGACTGGATATCTGGGTCCTTTTCCAATAGGAGTCCGACAAATGAAGTTTTTGGTGGTAGGGATAGATTACTTTACCAAATGGGTAGAAGCTAGCCTCTTGCGGCAATCACTCGGCGGAACGTGAAGAATTTTGTATGGAAGAATATCCTATGCGAGGTTCGGAGTACCCGGGGTATTAGTATGGGACAACGGACGTCAATTTGACAACGCACCCTTCGGGGATTTCGCAATCGTTTTGGAATCAAGAATCACTATTCTTCACCCTCCCATCCACGGGCAAATGGGCAAGGCGGAAGTAGCAGACCGATCCTTGCTGAAAATCATCAAGACTCGGCTTGAGGGGCAAAAGGGATATGGCCGGACGAGCTACCTGTGTTCGTGGGCCTATAGGACGACTGCACGAACTCCGATAGGAGACCCCTTTTAAGCTAGCCTATGGGAGTGAAGGCATTATACCGGCGAGAGGTCCATATGGCAAGCCACCGAGTGATGAAGTAGCAGGAGAAAGACAACGGGGAACAACTTCGCCTTGACCTCGATCTTATTGATGAGGTAAGAATGGATGCGGAGCAAAGGACGAAGATACAAAAATCTCATGGCCGGCAACGGCATGACGCCATGGTAAGGCCCGGACGGTTCGGTGTTGGGGACCTTGTCCTGGGGTCTCACTTGGCGACCGGGGAACCATTTCATGGAAAGCGGGACCCCCGGTTGGGAAGGACCCTACAAAGTAATCAATTGCAAAAGGGCAAGGGGGTCCTACTACCTGGAAGCCCTGGATGGACGGAAGTTAGAACATCCTTGGAACGTGGAACATCTGCGAAAGTACTATCAGTAATGAGCAGGGACGAAGGAAGTCAGTGGCAAAATTACAGTTGTGATTTGCGTGTTTGCTTATATTTACTTGTGCTTTTACTATTATTATGGTGTGTTATGAATAAAAGTGCACTAGTTCTTAAACTTTTGCACTACTTGCAGACCAGTTCATGAAAGACGATGCTATGTACTAGATATCTTAATAAGGCACTAGCTTATAAGCGTGTGCCAAGTTTGTGAACAATGTTCATGTAATAATATGGTTTGGATTTCTTATGTACTTGAATTCCATTTCCCCTGATAATATCCATGGACGAGGCAAAAGCCTTGGACAAATAAAATCTTTGGACGAAGACAAACTCGACTAAGCTTTAAGGCATGCTCGTCCAAGCTTTCCTTAAAAAAGAATGAGGATAAAGCAAAAATGCTAAGGCATGCTCGTCCAAGCTTTCCTTAAAAGAGAATGAGGATAAAGCAAAAATGCTAAGGCATGCTCGTCCAAGCTTTCCTTAAAAAGAGCAAAAATGCTAAGGCATGCTCGTCCAAGCTTTCCTTAAAAAAGAACGAGGGTAAAGCAAAAATGCTAAGGCATATTCGTCCAAAGCTTTCCTTAAAAAAAATGAGGATAAAGCAACAAAGTTAAGACATGCTCGTCCAAGTTTTCCTTAGCCAGGGCATACTCATCTAAGAAGGGAAGTAGGCCTTAACACCTGCGTTCTAACGGCGAGCATATGATCGTCCTAATACAATCGTCCATAAGGGCATCATGTAAACAATCACCCAACAACGGGAAACATTGCTTAAAAGGCAATTGAATAAAAATACATACACTCGTCCATGGAACAACAATGATGATAAGCGAAAGTAAGCATTCATTAAACAATAAAAGGGTGAACGACCACCGTCCAAAAAACCCTTGAAAAGTAAGCCTTGAAAGGCATTGTTTATAAAGCCGTCAAAAGTGCTCGGGACGAAATAAATGTACTCTTATACATTTAAAAAAAAAAAAAAAAAAAAAGAGAGACGGGGAAGAAAACACTTAAACAAATGATGAAAATTTTCAAACGGGCATCGAGGCATTACAGGGTCGTCTTGACGAGCTTGGTAGAGGCATCGTCTTCAACATTGACATCTTCGAGCTAGTCGAAGAAAAGAACTAGCAAGCACCTCCAAGTTGAAGGACGATAGGATCAAGTCAACTTCGGAAACTTTTCTTTCGCCTCCATGCGAAAGTCTTCAAATCCAGCCGCATAGTTGGCGTCCGAGAAGGTCCGTAAATCGCTTCGAAGCCCCGAACTCCTCCACGGCCTCGTCCTTAGCCCTCACAAGGGAATTGCTAAGCTCGTCGGTCTTTTCTGAAAGTGGTCAAGACGGAGAGTCCTTTTCCACTACATCAGCCTTTAATTCCTCGACGAGGTTTAGCAAATCCTTGGCTGCGTCCTTAGCCTCGGCGCCGTCTCGGCCCCGGCTTTTGCACTCATCCTTAACCTCCTTGATCCTCCTCTCCAACGACGGCCTCGTCTGTCCAACTCGGTAGCCTGCCTAGACGCGGTATAAACTTGGACATGGCCCGCACAAACAAATAAGAATTTTTGTATCAAGCAAAGTAAACAAGCATGAAAAGCTAACGACGAGAACAAATTTGTATCCATTACCTTGAAAAAGATCGTGGACACTAGAGTGTTCAAAATCCGTCAAGGACATGTTGTAGCATGCAGCCACGTCCTCGTCGGACTTTACACTGTTGGAACCTCTCCCGAAGCCAAGCCCTCACTCTCGGCGAGGTTGGGCACAACATCAACGGGAGGTTGGGACGAGGGCGGAACGGCGGTCTTGGACGGTGGAGTGGGAGCGAGGCTCGGCGACTCCACGTTGAAGATTGGGACGGACGGTGGTGGAGGAGGAACAGGGGACGGAGAGAGACGACCCCGGCCTTGGACGACTTTACGTGCTCTCCTCGGGGGAGGTTTTCAAGGTTGATGGCCTTTGACGGGGGCTCCTCTTATCGCCAACGGAAGGACGAGCCCTAGTTGTGTCTTGCTTGCCACGCTCGTCCACGACCCCTTTGCCTTTGTTTTCCTTCATGGTAGTCATCCCTAAAATAAATAATAATAATTATAAGTAAAAAAAAAAAAAAAAAAAAAAAAAAATGGAGAGGAAAGGCAAGACGAGAACTCACGTCGGCGGAGCGTAATCTCGTGGGCTAAGGCTTCGGGGAGAGGGCTCGGGGCCAAGTCCCAAGTTGCAAGACGGCGTTTGCAAGGTAACCAAAGAGTGGAAGTCCTACCCGGGTGAAGGCGAGCTTTCTGGACGCATCCTAGATGGAACTGGCTCAACGACGGCCTCCTAACACCTGCAACAAGGACGAAGAAATTAGCCCAGAAAGATATATAATGAAGGCGATGCTACAGTAGTGGTGAGCATACCTTCAGGACGAAGGTTCCCTAAATCTCCTGTATATGGGGGAAATGAATCTGCCCACATCGGCGGGGCGTCTCGCCCAAAAACAACAGACGAAGAAGAACTCGTCTTCCAACTCCTATACGAGGTGACCAAAGATTTAATTATCCTCCAGTCTTTTCTCTGTTGTGAATTGATAAAAGCCACGAGATTGACTAATTTCGAGAGGTTTATAGCAAAAGAAGGAACTCGTCCACGGTAAGAGGACGAGTCCCCTTCGAAAACCTCTCTCCACAAAATTTGCATAGAAACAACTAGTCTCCATGCATTAGGATTTAATTGACATAAACCTATACCTAACCTAGTAAGCAACTCCTGGCAAAAGCATTGAGAGGCAGCCTAAGACCCCCTAGAAGATAGGCTTCATAAACCCCGAATGCCAAAATGAGGTTGGCAACACCACTCATCACGGACGGCCAATCTAGGATTTAGCTCGTCGGGATTTGGTACCAACTCCTAAGGGACGTTAGTTTTCTCTCGTCTGTCTTGGGCGGAACCCCAACGGCGCAGCTGTATACGATCTCGGCCTCGTCCCTTCTAGTGGACGAGGGAGCGCTAGAAGGACCCGGCCCAGACCCGGATGCTACCCTCGTCCTAAATTCTTCACGGAAAACTTCTAAGGGAACCCCAGGAACCCCAGAAACATACTCGTCTGAGGTGTTACCACTACTCCTACTGCTGTCACTACTAGAGCCACTATAGCTAGTTGTGTTACGATATTCATCTATCTCCCTACCAACGCTATTGCCAGACGAAGAAAAACTTTCGGACATTTTGGAAATGTAAGGGAAGCCTAAAACGAGCGTAGAGAAAATACCTGGCTCTAGACGAAGAAAACTAAAGGACGCTGGAATACTCCTAGACGAGGCGATGGACGAGAGATGTCAAACGAGAGAATTTTAAGAATGAGGAGGGTAGGGGAGGAAATCCACTATTTATAGGCGTTGAAAAGTAAAACCCAGAACGCAATGACCAATCAGGAAGAACCACGTGGCAACCTCCTCGAAAACCCAAACCAACACAACGGTTAACCCGGGTAAGTAATGACATGTGACATAATATGAAGCCTTTACAACCTCGTCCCTTACTTTGAGACACGTGGAATAATGTGTTGAAACGAGTCGAAGAAACAAAAGAACTTTGGACGACCTTAGAACAGGGGGCAGGCGATAGGGGAATAATATAGCCCATCTCCAAGTCGTCCATACGGTCGTCCATAGCCCACCTACTACCATAAACACCTCGAAACTTACCTACAAGTGCCTCGTCCGGGGAAGAAGAGATCAAGACGAGGTGCGCACCATCGAGTGATGCACTCGTCCGAGTGTCGACATCCTCGTCTTGAGCAAATTCACCCGTTAGACGAGGCATCCCCCGCGTGTGAAACGAAGCACGCCCACGGCGAGGAACTCAAGGACGAGGGTGTCACACTTAGGAAAATCTCCAAATGAGATATGATAATCCCTTATCCCACGCGTAACCGCAGGGTATCCGTTGTGAAACAAGAGCATAACTTCCGGACGGTTATGCAAGTTACGTTTGATTTCTATCTCTCCTTGAAGCCAGGAGAAGTTCAAATTTTGGTAACCGCCTATGATAACACTATATAAAGGCTGTTTCAGACAAACCCAAGGTATGTTCAGTTTTTACTCCAAAAAAGTTGGAACTCAAATAACTTAGAGGAAAAAATTAACTTTGCCATCGGAGGACTTTTGGCCGGCAGCCCCGGTCGCCTTTGATACGCTTTTCTTTCTTTTTCAGGCCGTAGAAAGATCCAGTAGTCCTTTCCAGTCCGAAGCATCCAGCCTACTGATTTTCTTCGCATCATCAGGTGGCATTTTAAAAAAAACTTTGGAAAATATTTTCAAGTGTTTGGTAACATTATGAAAATGCAAATTTTTTACTGATTTTTCACATTTTCTCAACCATTTTCTCACGTTCCAAACAAATTTTATAATAAAACATTAAAATCCATGAACTTCTAAACAAACAAAAATCAAATCACCGGCCAAATCAAATTGAGAGAGGGAGGTGAGACAGGGAGGAGGAAGAGTGAGATCGGTGGGGAGGGTTTCTCGCCGGCGCGATCACGCGCGTCGATCTCGCCCGGCGCGAGCAGATCGCGCCGTCGAGCTCGCGCAGGGCGTGATCGACGCGCGATCTGGGCGAGATCGAGGCGCGATCTCGCGCCGTCGATCTCGCGCATCGATCTCGCCCGGCGCGAGCTCTACGGCGAGAGATCGCGCCTCGATCTCGCCCGGCGCGAGCTCGACGGCGCGAGATCGCGCCTCGATCTCGCCCGGCGCGAGCTCGCCGGCGAGCCTTTGGGTTGAGGACGGCGTGATCTTGGCTTCCCGGCGATCTCCCTCTAGCTCTCTCTCTCTTTTCTGGTGTGGTTGTTGCTCTCTCCCTCTCCTTCTCTTTCTCTGTGTTTTCCAACGGAAAACTCAATTTGAAGGTAAAATACACATGGAAATTATTTTCCGGGTGGGGAGGGTCTGTTTTACGGTCAACGCTTCCTCTTTTCCGTTTGACCAAAATTTCCGGTGTTGCCAAACACCCGCAAATGCTGAAAATATTTTCCGGAATTGGTTTACTGTCAAAACAAACGCACCCTATGTGCGTAACAAGGATTAGCTTTCATTTTGTGCCTAATCATAGGGACTACTTAGTCTTGTGAATGTGTCCTAATTGATGAGCTGTATCTTCTTTTGTGCTCAATGTCACCCCTATAGAAAGCCTCTATTTAATTTGTTATTTTCTTTGCAGACTTTTACTAGGGAGATAGATGCATTGTATAACGTGGGTACTTATGGCAGTAGTAAAGTTTAGTTACAAGTGTAATTCTTCATGCCATTGACAAAAAGAATCTGGCTTTCCAACCCGACAGCTTCAGATGTTATCCACTATATACTCAAATTCTTTTATATCCCTCCCATCACTAGTACTGTTAATGTGAATCACTATATACTACCAGTACCAAAGGATAGGATGTGAATTAATGTTACCAATTGCAACATCCTTTTTGCCATTGAACAATTGTCATAGTCATTGCCGCAAGTCCCATAACCAGCCCCACTAGCAACTAACCTTTTCCTTTCGTTTTCATGGTTGTTGTGTTGCAATTACCAGCACCACAATAATGTCATGGAGGTTGCCCTTCCTTTACATCAATGCCTGCACTCACCAGGTTGCCATGGAGGTTGAAAAGACTTTAATGTGAAATTTTGAGAAAGAATAAAGGCTTTAGATTGGTAGCAATCTTATTACAGTTGATGCTCTAGTAATGTTAGTTTTTTAATTGGGTAATGTGGGTGTCTAAGCTCTAAAACTCTTAAAACACTTGATTATATCCTCAAGTCTATGTAATATCCCGTCCGACACACATTAGGTAATTAGAGTAATGAATCTCTTGGAGGTGGCCTTAAACTGATTAGGAGTTTTGAACCTAAGACCTCATGGGAGTATGAGACATTGGGACATGGAGATTTAACTGCTAGTAGTCATATGAAAGTGGAGATTTAATAGCTGGTGCTGTTGCAAATATTTGAAAATTAAAAACAGACAATACTCTCACTGAAAAATATTGCACAAAGTGTGACATTTGCAGTGGTATATTATATCATTTCATATGACAAATTCACTGGGATATGATTATGCACAGTTCTGTTTCGTATAGAACATTTATTTGAGCCAATACTAAACGCTTTTGTTTATAATAGAATGGTGGACAACCAGATAACCATACTTATTGGAAGTACTAAATAGATGAAAATTAGATGGAATGGTCGCAGGTACAGCGGTATGTAGTTAGCTGGAGTCGGCATTGAATCCCACACTGAGAATGCACTTGAACATGTCATCCATTTCCTTGTCATTTCGGGGAAATGCCTATCAATCACATCCTTCAAAGTCTCAGTCTTGTTAACCCATTCTAGGCCTTTCTTTGTGTATGTTTTGGAGTTGAAATTGGTTGTAAAAAAGCGATCAGCTTCTAGCCTCCTAAACAAGATCATCATGCAAAATGAAGGCATAAATAAGTGTCTAAAAAACAAATCAAATTTCTCATTTTATTCTTAGTATGACATTGAGCATACCTTGAAGCAATTAGTAGGAAGATAAAGAAAGCAGTCTCACTGATGGCAAAGCCTTTGATCTTCTTCTCTGCCTGTAAGCCAACTTGCAAGTCAAGCTTCTCAACATCTTCTCCATACACTTCATGGAGAGCTTCAATAACTTCTTCATCATCTGTCAAATCTTCCCACTTGCTAATAGGAATCGTCATCAAGTTCCGTCGGAACTCATTGTACCTAGCAACTCCCCTCTCTCTATCTCTATAAACTAATGGTCAAGCATTGTAAAATTAGATTTGGAAAAATGAAAGTGGAAATAAAATGAATTTTGTAAATAGAAATTGAAGAATGAGATGATATACTTTCCAAGCTGGCCATATCAACAGGATCTGGTCTATCTTCTCCATTAATATCATGGGCTACAAGGTTCCTCATCCATGATGGATAGTTCCATAATGTGAGTGCCCCACAAGACTGATGACCCAATGATACCAGCATTTGCTCCATTCCTATTGTTGACAGTTTTCTCCCTCCTTCAATACCCACTAATTCCCACATAGGCACCCTGAATTCATAACCGCTGCAGTTAGTCATGTAGAGTTTCTATCAAGGAAACTTTAATTAGTATCTCAAATTACTTTCCTTTTCAGAATTAATTCTAAACATCATTCTCTTGCAAAGAAAAAAAAATGTAATGTTGCTTCCTTAGTTGAGGAAAATTGGACACTGTTTTATATCTGAAAGCATTTGATTTTTACCCCCACATCAGCAAGAACACAATCAGAAACTAATGATTATTAACAAGTTATATAATGGTACTAGCACAAACATCAACATCACATGCCAACACCACTGCAAGGGTGCAATCACTACCAACTCTGTTACCACCATCAGTACTAAGCCCACACCACCAAAACCATAAATGCAGCAATGGTACTATGTTGGAACTTGGGAGCTTTGAAATGGTCTAAACTTACATTCAAGGCCAATTTTTTGTAGAATACAAGAATGTCTACGACCCCCCCCCCCCCCCAAAAAAAAAAAAGAGTATCTATTACACATATAATATAACCTTATAATCTTAAACTATAAATAATGTTTTCTCTAACTTGACCTCCAATTCTGTAATCCTGATTCCACACCTGTACATGTTTCTTTGTTCCTAGTGCATTTTTGCCAAGTGTTCATCCTACTGGTGCCTAATATTTTGGTGATGCAGATACAGTGCTGAAGAGAAAGGGAAGTACTCATGTAGTATGGGAGGATGTTTGTCTTCTGAAGTTGAAGAGGTGATGTCCCTAAGGACAAGTGTTTCGGGTAGAAGTGAATGCATTCTGCAGGTGCTTACAAACTCTTCAGTTAGTGAATAGGGAACTCCATGATCTTTTGGCTTTTTAAGACCAACCAATCCACTCAGTATTGATCCCAATATATGTCCAAGTAACTCCTTAAATTTCTTCCCCAAAAGTCCATACCTGAAAAAAACATGGTTTATGATTTTCAGTGAAGTGTAAAGTAGAACGCAATGAGCATTAGTATTGCATCACTATCTTACCAGTTTACCCTCATCCCTACTTGAAGAGTATCGGTCTTCAGGAGTTCAACGGTCCAGTCAATGGTGTGGATTTTAGCAATGACAGCTGCAGTCACCAATCTTGAGTGCCTATAGAGCTGCTCATCATCCAAATCAGGGTAATATACCTAAAACCAAAGAACAATAAACTAAATCATTAACTAAACATTATATTATTCATGAAGTGCATACATTATCACACATACAACTTTCATACGAGGAAAATTATAGCATAAAATTCTACAATTTCTAACCCAATAAAATATAACACTAATATTATGCAGAAATATTGTAATTTTTCTGAAAATGGTCCAAAACCATTCAACTAAAATTAGACTATAAAAATGTTCAAGTACACATGCATCGAATTCACCATGGGGTAAAAGAATCATATAAATATAAACTAAAAAAAACTTACTTTTAGCATATCACATACGGCATTGTGCTCTTTGACAAATAACGCTTGTAGGAGGGAAAAGCCAGCCCAGCAATTTCGAACATCACCTGAGATAGGAATGCCTTTCTCATTATGCTGAAGCAGCCCATCTTCTGAGATCTTCAATTTTCCATCTTTGAATGTCCTCACTCTTCTCATGCCCTCCTTGTCATTACCATAAATTACACTCCCATCCCTAGTCATATGTCAAAAGAATTCAATTCTCATAGAATGCACATATTCTTTTCTATTAACTTGTCCTTACAAACGTAGACAAGTTGAAAAATTAAAAATTATTGACAATCAAATTACAACAGAAAGCTCAGGTCTAGTTGATTGCCCCACTAAACATTCTTGATTATCAGCCTACCTAACAGAAACTATAAAATTGCCCCAGAGAATCAGTTCCAAAATTACACGTCCCCAGAAAATTTTGAGGTGAAGTCCTCCCCCTTTTCCTTTTTTTTTTTTAATTCAATTCTTTTTGTTTACTCAGATTAAAAACTCCCTTTTAGTGACTGTTATATATTGTACTCCTCAGTCCTCAATATGTTATCCCTGGCAACAAATGGAGACAGTTGTAACATGCAACATTGTTTAAAACAATTAGCTTGGGATTTGCATTCTAATTATTTGAAGAATAAGTGTTTTTTCTTGGATAAATATTTGAAGATAAAATGTTATTAGTTATTCATAAGAATATGTAATATGCTGTTTTATTTGTATATGAATAATTCTATCCTAAGTTTTGTTTAGTTACTAAGAGAAAGGAGAAAGAAAAGAGAACAAATCCTACATCGCTACATCATTTTGAGTCTAATTTGTTGATTTTAGTTTCCATTTTCTCTGCATCCAGACAGAGAGGGGATAACATGTGAAAAATTTTAAACATGTTGTTTATTAAAATTAAAAATTTGAATGAGTTATTATAACCTATATGCACTTATGACTTATAATAGTAAAAGGAAGTACTTCGAAATTACTTACCACCAAGGAGTTCTTGTATTCGGAGAGCCATTCTTGAGGTGACACAAATCAATAGAGACTTTTTTGGTCTTAAAAAACTTGAAAGACTTTAAGGGACACCCACTTGAAATTTCATCAGGAGCTCTGATCTCTATCTGCTTAAAGAATTATGAAAAATTAATTTATCTTGCTTAGTTGATAAATAAAATGTTTCTAACCATGTAACTATAATTTTTAAGTCATTTGTTTGAGCCATAGATATTAGGCCTTTTGATACTGCAATATTCTTTGTCAATTACGATCATAAGGTTAAACATGTGGATGGCTCATGGCTGTAATTGGTCAACATGCATATAATACATGACCGAATTGGTTTATGACACATCCATTTTTAGATAAAATAGAAAGAGTTCATTTCACGATTAAGAGTTTATTTCATTTGTTGGATCTGATTGTGTACACCTTTCATATTTGTAATGTCTAATGTGAAACATAAAATGGATCTATTTCAAATGAAGGAGATCCTAATACTCAGTTATTGTTATGCTTGAACTCACTTTGCTAGAAAGCAAACTTTGATTAAGACAATATTGAAATTAAAACCTATTCAGTGTCCTCCAAATGATCGACCCAGTCATGAATCATGAACTGTATCCATGAGCAGGCTATCATGTTGAATTGCTTCCCATTGTCTATGAACTTTTTCCTCTCCAAAAGCTTTGAGGCTACTACTGTTGGATGAGGCTCTAATAGCTGCAGAGATTGATGACAAACAATACAGGAACATCATACACCTTATTACTTGTGAAGAAAACTGTGGTACCTACTAAAATACCATAAATTGACATAAGGAAAAAACAAATGTTCCAACATAGAAAATATTGACTAAATAGTGTTATTGAAACAATCATGTGATTCACATGATCGTGCTATGCTATAAACCCTCAAAATATATGGGGAGGGGATTGTTTTGTTAACTGGTAAGTTGTCTTGCTCTCAGACAGGAAAAAAAATATATAATAATAATTGTCTTGTAGTGTGAGAGGGTTGTTGAAGATACTAAATATGAACCAAAGCAAATCCAAAAGACTGGATAAAAATTTGGACCTAGGCCCCAGAATTCATAAATCTATGGGTACAATATATACAAGGGATCAAGTAGCAGGGGGGGGGGGGGTGGGGTGGAGAACTACTTGTCTAGCTAGCAAGGGGGCGGTGGTCCTCTTAACATTTTAATTATGGTAGCAACTAGTTTGTAAACTTATTTCACTTTCCTCTATATTCAAATTACTATTTGGAAATCAATGAAAGTGTGTTTGGTACTTCAGTTGTTTGCTGTTTGAAATACAAAGTTAAAAAATTTACAACTTTGACATTTAGATCTTGTTGTTGCTGGCTGACTACACCTAAATGATTTGTTTTGGTTTTTGTTTTATTTATTTTTTTACTTGGCAACACATTAGACAAAATATTGGATATATTATAGAATATAATACTGAGTGACTAGGGCTGATCAATAGTTTCAAACTTTTGGTTGTGTTTGGAGAATTTTTATATAATTTTTAGTTGACAAAACCAATTAGTTTTCAATTAGAAAAATAATGAATATATAATGAGATAATAATTATAATTTTTATTTAATTTATAGATGACGGGAAAACCAACTACAAAATTTGATCTTTCTAGCCATGAATATTGTCAAGACTATGCTTTGTAACAAAATAAAAGACGATTTCTTAACAGGTTCTTTGATTTTGCACATTTAACCAAAACTTGCAACAAAAAGTTATTATAGAATCAATTATAGATAATTTTTAGATTCAAAGTAAGGTTCAACTCTTGAGTTGAAATTTATTATGAAACAATTATTTTTGTGTTTTTTTATTTATAATTTGTTAACATTAAATAAATGATAGTTTGGATTTTCATATATTAATTTAGTTTTCAATTTTAATATATTTCTTATTTTTAAAAGGTAAAAAGAAAAGACTTTTTGTTTTATACTTTGGTTTTAGAAATATGTTTTCTTGAAGAGTCATGCATGAATTATTGAACTTTATGTTATTTATAATTGTATAATTTTAAGGCGCTCTAATTAGGGGTATGTATGGATTGGGTTGGAAGGTTTTTTTAACCCAATATAATTTTATTGTGATATCATTTGTGTGACATCTTGTCGGTTATAAAATCACAAAGGTTATTAGTAGTAACAGTAACAAGTTGATCAATACATATTCCTCCTTGAGCAAAAAGCAAAAAGCAAAAGGCAAAAACAGTAATAGCTTCATTAATTAAGGCGTTTCACTGTCTCTAACCCCATGTGGTGAAGTTGACGGAGGCATATTGCGACCCAAAAAGGTTCCTTGGCTACCAATGGTATCATCACTAGGGTGATTGCATGTTCCATCAGCAGTCCTATGTGCAAATTCTTCTGTGTTATATCTCTGCCCATTTATTTCTCCAACATGCAATAGATTATAACGTTGGTGCAAGTGTCTTCTAATTCCCAAATAAACAGCTCCAATAATCACTGGTAGTCTGTGCCATGCCTCCAGTTTGTCCACGAAATGTACAACCTAATATCAAACATATATAATAAGTGATATCACAAATTCAAGAACAACATATATAGTAAGAGAGAAAGAGCTAGAGATTGCACTAACATAGAACAATAGGGTGTCTAGGAGAGTCATTTTGGCCACAATATGCTGAAGTTGAGGGTGGATGAAGGGTGACAAAAATAGAAAGAATGCCATTGCTTTTTGTGGGACGATGTCCCTTCTTCTGAAAAAATAGTGTAATTTGTGAAAGCTTGTTCTGCTCTAGCTGAACTGAGTGAGAGAGGACAATGATTTGTGAGAGAGGGAAGACTTACTTTATAGTTGTCCAAACGTGTCTGACCACCCCTTTATTAAAGCTCTTACTGCCTGTTTCTTTATATACCACTTTTTAAAGTTAAGTTTTACTAGTTCTTGTTTTTTATGTTCAAAAGAAATCCTAAAGTTTAAATTCCATTTTTTCAAATGTGTAAAGTATTTGGTGCGCACCAAATACTTTATACCATGGAGTTTTATTTGGTACAATAATAAAAGTATTAGGTTTGTAGCGACACATTTAAAAATATGAGGTTTAATTTGTCATATAAGGATTTTTTTTTTTTAACTTTTTCCTCTCTTTATTTTTTTTGTTATGATAAATTTTTTTACCCAATTTACCTACGTGCTTCATTGGGTTTGTAGTAGCTTGAACTGTTAGACGATATTTAGGTCCCATTTATTTCAATTTAATTTTTTTAAAAAAAATAGAGAAAAATACCATGACCCTCCTTTAACTTTAGGATAGTGGTTATTATACTTTTAAACTTTTTATTTTAGTCAATTTACTCCATGAGCTTTATATATGTACTAAATTAATACAATAGCTAGTATACCATTAACACACTAACAAATCACTTATGTGAGACCCACGTGAAACTAAAAAAATTATCAAAATTATCCCTTATGTTAGTGCAATCTCTAGCTCTTTCTCTCTTACTGTATATGTTGGTGCGATGATCACTTCACATGTATAAATGCTTGTGGAGTGTGGAGGGCAAAGGTCGGGGTTCAAGTCTCCAGGAGGGAGCTTCACACACATATACACTTAGATTAGGCTAGAGTAGAAATTCTATCTTGTATAAAAAAAAAAAAGAATATAAGAGAGAAACTGTTCAGTTTAGAGAGAAAAAATCCTAGGATTGTGAATTGTTTTGTTCATTGTCCTCCAATCTAGCTAATCTCCATCTAAATAAAGAGTAACTCTAATGTCTAAACGTCACCCAGCTGATTTTTTATTCAGAGTTGAGAGCCGTATAACTATTTTCTTCAAGATGTATTATGTCAAACCCAACCCCGTACCTCCATGATTGAGCTGCCAAAAGATCACTTTCATGGGAAGGTCCTAGACTCCTGGCTTGTTCCCCAATGTAAAAAATAAAAAAATAAAATAAAATAAAAAACCGCTTCTTTATTTTAATTCACTCTTCCAATTCAATTTGTTGTTTTGCCACAAAAAAGAAAAAATAAATAAATCTCTTTGTTACAGTCATATTTTTCATGTATTGGCATATCATTTGACAAAATATATTTTACTTGTAATTTAGTAGTTCTAAAGTGTTTCTATAATATGATGAAGTATGTTGAATAAACAAGACGTATTATTGAAGACACGAAGATTGCACCAAGAAATAAATGAAAAAAGGCTGAAAAAGTAAACCTCGATACTAGTCTCAATTCTAGCATTTATCAAGAATAAATGAACAACCTCAATACTATAGTCTCAACCCCTTTCGGTCTATTGAGCTTCACAAATCCAAAATTCTCAGATCTGTTTTTCATCTCATGATAACTTGGATTACTAAGGTTTTGTTCACTAAACCTCTATGGAAAATAAAAGCTTTATTTTAATTTATTAAAGGAATTATTGCAACTTAACTTAAAAATAGAATTTACAAAAGGTTAGTTTATATAAATTAAAACCTTAAGCTATCGTTAATGGATTCTCAAAAAAAAAATTAATGTTAATGGTGATTCATGCAACAATTTTTTTTTTTTTTTTTTTTTGGAAACAAACTAGGGTTTCAATTCAATTGGGTTAAATTTATATTCGTCCAATATTTTGAAGCCATTATTGTATGTGGGGGATAGAGTGTAAGCCGCCTCTAATAATTATTTTCATATGGACCATACATCGCTTTTATTTTTCAACACTTACAATTTGTTTTCAACAATTTGTAAAAAAAGAGATGTAGAGAAAGTTTTTTTTTTTTTTTTTTTGAGAAGAAGAACAAGTTATGTCTAGACTTATTCTTTTATAATTAGAAATCTAAGGGTTAGACTTAAGTGAAGTGGCCTAGACTTAGAGTTTATTTCAATCTCTACCAATCCTAGGGTGGTCCACAGGTGGGGTTTGTGCCCAACCCGGAACCGACCCGACAACTTTGGGTGGCAAAAGAACTGACTTGCCACCGACCGCCAGAAACCACGAGTCAAGTCAATTCAGTTCGGTTTGGTGGTGATTGAAGTCGGTGAAATCAATGAAGAAAAACAAACTTAAACAGCATGGAGATTTGGCCGGATTTAGTAGTTGGCGGTGGAGGTCTAGACAGATCTTGTCAAGATTAGGCTAGATCTCAATGGATCTCGTCAAAATCATGTGAAAACTCGCCAACTGACCCAATGGTTTTGGTTTCTGGACATGTAGACCTATTGCCGACCATTGGGCCCATGCAGTTTGGGCGGGTTGGTCTATTATGAGTCACCCATGGACAACTCTAACCAATCCTATGTGGCTATGATGTTATGGCCCTAGCTAGTTAGTTTTGGTCCACCTCTTGTAAACTTCTGGCAGAGAGATCTCGAGCCCTTGGCCTTAATTATTATTCAAGTCAAACTTTGTACTCCTTAAGTTACTTAGTTAAACTATTAGATAAACATAACAACTTCACATTAAATATGAGTAGCTTCTTGTTAATTTCACAACTAAGAACATCTCCAATAGGCTCTCTAAAGTCAATTTTGGAGAGTAAACACGCAAAAAAATACCCTCCAACAGCCTTTCTAACTCTAAAGTCAATATTCTCTCTTAAAAAAAAAAATACCCAGTTGAATAAAAAATTATTCTTTCTCTCTCATCTCTTCCTCTTTTCTCTTTGTTTCTTCAAAGCATTGTTTATCTCTCTCTCGTTTTTGTCTCTCAAATATCTCTAAAATAATCAAATGATAAGTTAATGAATAATAAGAATAAAAAACCCTTAAGAAATATTACCATTTGAGAAATATGACTATTGGAAAATTCGAAAATGTTATTGTTGGACAATTTAAAAATATAGCTCTTATAAATTTAGTAAATATAGCTATTGGGAATAAATAGAGGAAGAATAAAGAAAGAATGTCAATTAATATCACAATAAAATGTCACATCACAATATTGTCCTAATATTGTATGTTTTTAGTTGTGAGTCTTGTGATCAATCCTAGTCTAATATTTTATTAATTTATTTAATTTTCTTTTGACATGTGAAATATGTGACATCTCATCTGTTGTGAAAAATGTTGTGCTAATTTGTCATGTCTTAACACAATTATAATTTTTATTTTTATACATGATGAGACATGTATCCCACTCAACCCACTTTTTATTCTTTCTTTCTTTTTTTCTCTCTTTTTTCTCATCCACCCGTTTCTTCTCATTTCCCCATCAAATATCTTTTCTGTCCTCCACCCACCAACATATCTCTTCTTCAACTCTTCTTCTTCACCCAAAAGACAAGAAGGAGAAGAAAGAGATACATAAGACATTAAAAAAATTGAGAGAAGCCCAAAGAAGCATAGAGGAAAGGAACATTAGTAGCAGCAAAAGGAGTGTTGATACCGTATTTTAATTTGTCCGGCCTCGATTCACGTGTCAAAACAAATGCCAAAATCAAGAAAATAATAAAAAAATGTGCAAAAATAAAAATTTCAAAGCCTAAAAGGGTAAAAATAAATACACTATGATTGGATGATGGATCAAAGGGTCACAACATTTAAAAACCAATTTTTATAGGAATTGAGGCCAAAATCCTAATCAGGTATGGTAAAAAGGTTGACTTTTTGATCCAACTGTCAGATCATGTTGAATTTTGGACCGTCTCGTAGGGCATGTTTTTCCCTTCAAAACGATAGTTTACGAGCCAAAATCAGAGTTAAAACGGATGAGATATCACCAAAATACCAAAAAACCTAATAAAAATCTCACTTTTTCCCTAGGAAAAACATGCAAATTTTTAGTAGACTTTGTGCAATAAACCATATCGATTGGGCAGAAACTAGAGTGATTTGGCTTAACCGTCTTGAAGTACAAGGTCTTGGGAACTTTTCATAAAAAGGGCTCGATGATACCTACCCCAAATTGGGAGATACAAATTTTTTAAGGAAAAACGTCACAAAATTTTTCAACACTGTGTCATCATCCTTCCAAGCGTGATAACTTAATGACCGTAACTCCAAATCCTAAAAACCAGGACCATTGGAAATTAGACATCCAGAGCTTTCTAGGAATATAAAGTTTGAAGAAAATAGAACTCGGAAAGGCCTCCAAATAGCTGCGTGAATAGCGGACTAGAAAATGGGAAAAAGACAAAGTAGGCTCAATGGGGTGGCAAAAGTGGGAGGCTTGCTAGCCTCCCATTTTACCTTTTCCTTATAAATATCTCCTCTTTTTTTGTGAAAAAATATAGAGAAAAGGGAAGAAAAATAGAAAAAAGAGTGGGTGTTTCCAAAATTGGGTTGCCTCTTAAAAAAGAGAGATTTTGTGGTGTTTTTTTTAGGGCACCTCTCTTTTTGGGTAAGTGTTGTGGAGTCGCCACTTATTTTTTATGTACAAAAAATAAGAAAAACTAAAAACAAAATACATGACTAAATTGTTCTTCTATCATTGATTGAATACAGAAGATACAAGTTTGAAAGTTTGAACATTACAAGGCTTTGGGTCCTAGTTACAATCTACCAAAATACATGCCTTTTTGTCCTAGTTACAATCTACCAAAAAAAAAAAAAAAAAAGATAAAGCCTAGGTCTACCTATCCAAGGAACTAAATTTGGAGGCTAGGTTACGGAATGAGAAGGTGTTAGGCACCTATTCTGCCCAGACAGAGTTTAGTCTTCTAGACTCTCGTGACCAATGTACCATTTTTATACATATTATGAATGATATGCTGAATATGTGAAATAAAATAAACCACACAAATTTATTATGAATGTATCCACTTTTTTTGTTTAAAAATTCAGATCTGTTTTAATGATTAGAAAGAGAAAACAAATTATTTTGACTTATATAAAAAAATCATATATGTTTTTCTATGTGTTAAAAGAATGGTTTTTGCAGAGAAAATTCATATCTGTTTTTAAGAGATAAAAAATGGTTTTGAGTTTTGTAAAGGATCAGATCTACTTTGTGATGATAAAAAAAATAGTTTTTTGTAACAGAAAAATTAGATATGTTTTCCCTTTGAAAAAGTTTTTTTTTTTTTTTAGAGAGGATCTCATTCATAAAATAATATTATGCTACACAAAAACAAACAACAATACATGATCTCTTTCTTTATTTCAAAAATTTGCATGCATTAAAAAAATCAGATTTGTATCTAAAGAAGATACAAAATTCGTTTTTGTTTTAAGAAAAATTTTGATCTACATCTAAGAAAGATGCAGGTCCGTTTTATTTTGAAGAAAAATTCAAATCTACATCTAAGGTAGATGTAGATCCATTTTTATTTTGAAGAAAAATTCAGATCTACATCTAAGGAAGATGTAGATCTGTTTGTTTTATTTTGAAGAAAATAGTTAAGTACATGCAGATCTTTAAAACTGAGAAACAGATTATAGTAACAATAAAAGAATCAAGAGCATATTTCGATAATCTAAATTAACAAGTCAGAATATGAATATTTGAAACAATAAAACATGCATCATCATGATAAGAGAAACATAAAAACAAAAGGGTTAGAAAGCAACCTCTTACATGAGCACTCCTTGTTCTTGAGAAGATGTTTTAGGGTTCAAAGAAACTTATTCAATTATCTTTGAAACCTAAAAACCCTAATTCTTGTAGCAAATATCAGTAATTTGAAAGTCTCATAATGTATGCCTCTCAGAGCATAAAAAAAAAAGTATTGAATTATGAGGCCCAATCTCTATTTATAGGGACTGGAGTGCTTAAAAGATAAGCAACGACACTTAAAATGCAAATCGGGACACATTCTTCTGCGAAATGGTTGAAAAGGATGTGCCTTATTGTCACCCGAAGGCCGTTGGGCCAAATCTCAAAAGATGGGAATTTGGCATTTTTAAAGTGCCGAATGGGCTCTTGGATACCAAACGCTCTTTCGTGTTTGGATGCCAATTGGACTCCTCTTCTAGGGTTTTTTGACTAATCCTTGCACCTAGATGTGTTTTCATTCTCCGTCCATAATTTTTTAAAATATTTTTTCTAAATAATTCAGGCTTTTCAAAAACAATTATCTTGTAGATAAACATCCTAAAATAAATCTTGATAAAGTTTAGATTATCCACAATTTTATTGTTATCCGATCATCCATTTTATTCTTATGCATGCAATCCTATTTTAAACACTAATTATCAACCAATCACAAAATTATTTAATTATTTTTAATTGTTCAGCCAATTAGAATTAATTTAAATTAATCGTGTGTGATTGACTCTTCCTAGACACAAAGCATATGGACCGTGCAAACTTAATCACGCGATATCTTTTGATCCGATAGTTCGATTTAGAAACCGGACACACCGTTGCGACCGTTAGAATCTCAATATCATTTTTATGATATGCAATGAATAGACTGATGCATGCAATGCAAGAACAAATTAATGCATGTGGTGCAAGAACAAATTGATGCATGTAATGCAAGAATGATTTTTTTGGTACATGGATGGTCACTCCAGTCATCTTCCTTAATTAAATCATGGGTGTGAAATTGAGTGTCTACAATGGAAAAATTCTAAGAAAAATACCCTAGAAATTCTAAAAATATTATTTTCCCTCCTCTCTAAGAAACCTATCACACAAAAAAAGCCTCTTCTTTTTCTTTTTTCTTTTTTGTAATTTTTGTGAGTAAGCTTGTAGGGATGGGGTAGTTTTTTCATAGCTACACCCATCCCATTTCTTTCTCTCTCTCATGTAACATCACATTTCC
Organism: Castanea sativa; assembly: GCF_040712315.1. Classification (NCBI taxonomy): domain Eukaryota; kingdom Viridiplantae; phylum Streptophyta; class Magnoliopsida; order Fagales; family Fagaceae; genus Castanea; species Castanea sativa. Next base: position 27,566,407 of record NC_134016.1, read on the forward strand.
ATATATGAAATCTTTTTCTTTATTTTGTGAATTGTTCATATTTGCCTTAAATCCATATGTTGTTGTGTAAATATCTCTATTTATCTTTATGTCCATATTATTATTTGCTTGTTTGTGATATTGTGTTGTTCCCCTAGATGGGTATTGGACCATCTCCTAGGCTTTGTATGGAAAGTACTCTTAGGGGGAATAAATCTCATCTCACCTAAGCATCTAAGGTTTTTATTTTTCTTGCTTTAAAATTATGTCATCTATTTTATTTTCAAGTAATCCCCTCCCCCTTTACATTTATGTCATTGTAGGCATTGCATTTTGTATCCCTTACAACTCGGGCCCCCCTGTTCCCTAATGATGGTAAAATTCTAAAGCCCAATGTTGATTTAGGGCCCGATCAGATTACAAATTGACTTGAAAAAGTTTTTGTGGAAAATATAACTCTTTTATGATTAAAATAAAGTTATTTTTGGAAAATTAAAGTCACGAAAACCCTAGGGCTGCATATGCACACACACATATGTGTACGCAAGTTTGATGTATGCGTACACATACAAGGGCCTACATACGCAACTAGGGTTCTAGAAGCTATGAAAGTCAAGTTTTTCTGCATTAAACTTGAGGTTTGGAATGAAACCCACATCATCTAGAAGCCATTCCAAACCCCCATTTTTCAACTATATAAAGCCTTACATGGTATATTTCAAAAACACACAGAAAATCTTAAGGGAAAATACAAGATTCACTAGAAATAATAAATCAAAAAGGGGGTTTTTCACTAAACATCTTCAAGTCAATATTTTTTGATTGGATCCTACGTTGGCCTTGATCTTCAAGTTTTAAGATTACTAATCACTTTTGTATTTGATTGTGAATAGATTGACTGAGGGGAACAGTCAAAATCAAGCTTGAAAAGCTTATTGTTTGAGGTATTGAGTTCTAACCTTTCTTTCCATTTCCTTGTTGTACTTCTGTTTTCTTTTTATTTTCTTGATTTGTCTATGTTTTAATATGTTTAGGTAGCCTGGAATTCAGTAGTTTTCTATTTTAAAGCATGTTAAGTTGTTAGTTTCTTTAGTTTTTGTTTTTCTGCTCTGTTTTCTGTGTTTTTGTTTCTGGGTTAGGTTTTTAGGGCGTGTCTGCGTGTGCATGCTTTCTGCGTGCGTACGCAGGTTCAAAGTATGCATACACATGCAACTAGCCTGTGTACGCAAAATTATGTATGCACAGGCATATGTATGCCTAGAAACTCTAATTTGAGTTTTTTCTGCTTTTGTTTCTTTATTTCTTTTACCATAATATGCCTCTATTTTTACCCTCTTTTATGTTCTTTAGTCCTTGTTTCTCTATTTGATTATTTGTTTGCCTTTAACTTGCTGGATTAGGGTTTCTTTTCAATGATTTCTTTGTTTTTTCGTGAACACGCATTCAAATGTTCATGCATTAATGCATAGGTGCTAAGATGCAGTAAGCTAAGTGAGGTAAGGCATGCATTCATATGAACATGCATTTATCTTGTGTTTTTGTTATGGATATGAACATTAGGGGTAGAAAGAGATTTAGGAAAGAAATAGGTAAATTTAATCAGAATATTCGACAAAGGCTCTTCTGTGGTTTTTTATCAAGAGGGATTGAGGGCAAAGAGAAAGAAATCGGTGATGGCAATGATGGAACAAAGCATGAGTAGGAGCTGGTTGCTGATGAAAGAATGGAGAAATCTAGTACAGGGAGCATGTATGGGCATCAGGAAGCTGGCCATCAACAACTTCCCCAACAGCCATGAGGGTCCTTAGTTGGAACTGCAGAGGTTTGGGCAAAGCCTCTACAGTTCTACAATGTAAAAAAAAAAAGCCCTCGAGTCAAAACCTGATGTGATGTTTTTGATGGAGACTCGATTAGCTAAAGATAGAGGTAAAGTTGTCTAGGATAAGTGTGGGTTTGAGGAAGGTTGGGAATTGCCAAGGGAAGGATTAAGTGGTGGACTTTTATTTGCTTAGATGTCTAGGCAGGATCTCTGTATTGGGTATGCATCCAAAAATGTTGTTCATATAGACTTATTGGATAACAAAGGCAATCCTTATTCAATAACTTTTGTATATGGGCACCCTGAACAATCCAAAAGGGAGGAAGTATGGAATACTCTTCGACACCTAAAAGGCAGGGCACATTCTAAGTGGTTGTTAATTGGGGATTTCAATCAGATTCTCAATATGGATGATAAGCCTTCAATCGTAAAATTTCTGGTGCTTCTCTTTTACAGCAATTAATTGATGATTTAGGATTATGTGAACTGGCTACAAAGGGTCAGAAATTTACCTAGATGAATAACAGAGAGGAAGGAAATTTTGTGATGGAGAAACTTGGCAAGGCGTTTGCAAGTGTGGATTGGGTAAATGCCTACCCAAATTATGCTTTAAGAAATATGCCTATTATAAGATCAGATCATGGACCAATTGTTCTGGATTTTGAAACCCAATTTCCTTTTCGAAGAAGGCCCTTTCGTTTTAAACGTATGTGGGCTTCTCACCTTGCTTGTAAAGAGGTGATTCAAAAGGCATGGAGCAGTTTTTCCTATGGCACTAGAGCTTATCAACTTCAGAACAAGGTGAACAGAGTTAGGAAGGATTTTATCCAATGGAATAAGGAGGTTTTTGAAAGAGTAGAGAGGGATATTCAGCAAAAGATGGTTCAATTACAAGATGCTCAGAATACCATATCTTCAATAGATGATGTTAGAAAGGAAAGGGCAATTAGGGAGGAGCTTGAAACTTTGTTGAACAGAGAAGAAATGCTTTGGGCGCAAAAAGCCAGATCTGACTGGACTATAATGGGGGACAGAAATACCAGGTACTTCCAAACTTTGGTGAAGCAGAGAAGAGCAAGGAGTAGAATTATCCATCTTAAAAGGAGTGATGGGACTTATGCTGAGGATCCGATGGATATTGAGAATATTTTAGCAAACCATTTTAAAAGCTCCTATCAGGATTCTAATACTATTGGTCTTAACCGCATTTTAGAAGGTTTGAGTACCTTACCTATTCCTCAATTAAATACTTAGCAAGTTGCTATCCTCAACAGACCAATCACAAATGAAGAGATTGAAAATACTCTGTTTCAATTGGGTCCTCAGAAGGCGTCTGGTCCAGATGGCCTACCTGCCTTTTTCTTTCAAGAGAATTGGAGTATTGTTAAGAATGACATCCTTAATACTGTCCATGCCTTCTTCCATTTAGGTTATCTTTCCAAATCTCTCAACCATACTTTTATTACTTTAACTCCTAAGATAAGGTTTCCTGAGGAGGTCACCCATTTTAGACCTATAAGTCTTTGCAATGTAGTTTACAAAATCATTTCCAAGTTGCTTGTGAATAGACTGAAACCTTTCATGGATGAACTTATCACCCCTTTCCAAAATGCTTTTATTAGAGGCAGATCCATTACTAATAATACCTTGTTGGCTCATGAAATTCTTGATATGTTGGGGAAGAAAAAGGGTAGAAAGCATGGTTTTAGTGTTTTAAAAATAGATATGAGCAAGGCCTATGATAGGGTAAATTGGGTTTTCCTAAAAGCTGTTTTGTTGTCCATGAAGTTCACCCCCAATTGGGTAAATTGGATCCTGGAATATGTCTCCACTGTTCATTATACTCTGTTAGTGAATGGCAGCATCACCCAATCCTTTAAACCTGATAAAGGATCAAGACAAGGATACCTTTTATCGCCTTATCTTTTCCTTATGTGTGCAAATATTTTGTCTCTTGCTTTAATCAAAGCTGAGAACAATAAGGAAATTCAGAGGGTAAGGCTGGGAAGAAATGGGGTATCTTTTACTCATTTGTAATTTGCTAATGATTCACTGCTTTTTTTCAAAAGAGAGAACAAATCTCTCGAAAGCATTTAGCAAATCTTAAGGTGGTATTGCTCTATATCAGGTCAATATGTTAACCTTGCCAAGTCTAACCTTTTTTGTTCCCCAAACATCTCTAGAGAGGACCAGGAAGCTTTAGCAGCATCTTTATAGGTGAATTTGGTGCAGGCCCCTAGCAAATACTTAGGCATGAATTTCATGTTAAGAGGTAAGAGGATAGTTGATTTCCAATTTTTGGTAGATAGACTTCATTCTAAATAGCAAGGGTGGAAAGCCAAATTGTTGTCCTAAGCTGGCAGAACCACCCTTATTTCTTCTGTCCTACAATCCATGCCCCTTTATGTTTTCTCTTGCTTTAAGGTGCCTGAGACTATTTGCAACAAACTAGATTCCATCTTTAGGGCTTTTTGGTGGGGTCATGAACCTGGAGTGAGAAAATTGCATCTATTACATTGGGATGAGATTTGTAAGCCTAAAAGTATGGGGGGCTTGGGGCTTAAGAAGTTTAGCTTGATAAATCAGGCTATGGTGGCCAAACAATTTTGGAGAATAAGTCAGAATCCCAACTCTTTAATGGCAAGAGATTTTAAAGCTAAGTATTTTCCTAGGAGTTCAATTTATGAGTGCACCCCTAAACCTCACCATTCATGGATTTGGAGAGGCACTGTGAATCAGAAAAACCCCAAACTCAAATAGGGTAGGTGGTGGATTGGTAAAGGTTCTGATATCCCCCTAACTCATCAGGCTTGGTACCCTTGTCCTCCTCAAAGCCTTGATAATTCCAATCTCCCAACTAAAACTGTGGCTGACCTTATTAACCATAGTAATGGCACTTGGAAATCTGATCTAGTTAGGAGCATATACCCCTTATGCAATCAATGAGGACATCATAAGCAATCCTATCTCAAGAATTGGATCAGTTTCGGATAAACTATTTTGGAAGTATTCAAATTCAAGGGTTTTCAAGGTGAAAAATGCTTATAAGTTACTTCAAGATGATACCTCTCTATCTAGTTCAAATCACCAATATTCTAATTCCATCCCAGCAAATATTTGGTATCTCATTTGGAAGGCGAAACTCCTTTTGAAGATTGGGAATTTTATTTGGAAGCTTATGCATAACAGTCTCCCTACTTTCATGACCCTTAAAGAGAGGCATTACAAACACCAGTATATGCCCTTTATGCAATTTAGATGAGGAATCCACTTCACACCTCTTCTTGTATTGTTCCTTTGCTAGAGCTATGTGGCATGGTACCACATTGGCTATTCAAACCTTAGAACTAAGGAACACCTCTGTCTAGAATTGGATTAGGAACTTACTTAATAGACATAAGCGTTTGGATGAGGTTTCAATGCAATGCTTGCAAAGCATTTTCACTACTTTGTGGACTTCGTGGAATCACAGGACCAGGGTGGTTCATGAGGGCATACAACCTAATCCAATTGAAGTCATTCTAACAGCCCAAAATCTTTCTTATAGGTATCAAAATATCTTCACAAATGCAATACAACCTAACCAACAGAGGGTCCATCTCAATTCTGGCCAGACAGATATGGGGTGGAATTGGCAAGTTCTCATCAAGATTGCAGGGAGGAAGAGGAAACAAACCAACCGATCTGCCTACGTGTATGAAGCCAGGACTATTCAGGGAAACTGCATCTTCTTGGGTACTTTTAGTTGTCCTGCAAAGACTGCTTTGGGTGCTACTCAAGAAGCCTTGATGGATGCATTATTGAAAGCCAAAGATATGGGGTATCAACGTATTTTGGTTTTATGTAATAGCAGGAGATAGTCCAAGTGTCCAACTTATTTTGAGCTCCAAACTGGCAGGAACAAACTATGGTTGTAGATATCCTGTCACTTCATCAGAATGGACTTCTATGCAAACTGCTTTTTGTTCCAAACATAGTGCTTAGTCATGTATGTTATTTAGCTGATCAAGCTACTAAGATGCCAATCCATCAGTTTTGGGCACCTATGCTTTCTGATGTAAATAGTACTCTTATGTAAGTTGTTTTCTGCTTTAATGGTAACAAAAAAAAAAGTGCACAATGCTTTAGTTGAAACAAAACAAAAGCAAATCTTCCACAAAAAAAAACATGTGCACTGGTGTAGTGGCACAGTGCTTCTACAGCAATGCTTCGAGGATATTTTTGTACTTCCATCAGGTCCCTTTCCAGCACATGATCTCTTTTCTTTTTCTCTCCAAATTGGAGGGATTGTGTTTTGGGATCCTGAGGCTTTGTTTGGATTTTTTTAACTCAGTTAACAAAACTGAGTTTTGTTAACTCATAATCCAAAATCACTAGGCCCCACAGGGAGGGACGCTTGTTTGGCTTATTATTGTGTTGTTAACTTAGTTAAAAAATCTCAGAATTTTGAAATTTGAGTTACTTAATTCAGAAACACCAGATGCTTGTTTTCAAGATATGAGTTATGGGATATCAATGGCAACTTCATAATTTTTTAACACAAACGGGTCCCACTGCCAGTATCTCGTCCCATCCCTACGCCGCTCCAACAAGTCTTTTTGCCTTTACTGTCCTAGCCACCCAACAGAGCTCTTCTTCATCATCTCATCACTTTCCCTTTTCCCTTCTCCCAATCCCACAGCACAAGCACAACCTTTTAATATCACTATGAATCCATCAGAAGCACAAGGCCTACCTCCGACAAAGCTTCGTTCATCGATTCCATTTTCTGGTGAGACCCAAATGCCTACATTCCATCTATTTACATGCTAAAGCTCAAAGGGTTCTGCCTTGTTTTGTTTTTTTTTCCATGTTCCTCCATTTCTATGTTCCTCCATTTTTTGCGTTGTGTTTACTGAGAATGCTTGGCTGTGAAGACAAAAAGAAGAAGTTTGAGCATACCAGAACCAAAACTAGCTGCCTAAAACAAGAACAGCCAAAAGCCTTACTGGGTTATGCAATTAATAAAGAACCCACATGCATCCCCATGAGAATTCCAAAGATTGCCTTTTGAATCTCTCTCAGTGCACACACAAAGACTATTCTTTTTGGGGTTCCCTCTAGGTTTCAGTTTTCCTCTGTTTCTATCACAGAGAGAAAAATACATTTGGGGGTTTTAATTAAAGTTAGTGTTGTTTTTGGACTTGTTCATGGCTACGTTGTCGACAAAGTGTTGGGGGGCGGGGTCCTTTCTAATGCTACTATTTTGTTGTCCTTCACTCCTAAGTGGAATATGGAATTTGTGAGAAGCTGAGATGTGGGTTGAAGGGGGAAGGGGAAATGAGAAAAGAGAAAAAATGGGGCTGAAACCTTCCGCGAGTAGGCTAACAGCTTTGCTCTGACCAAGTTACAAGTATGGGCTCACAAAAAGTTAAAAAATTTGAGTGATGACAAGTTGAGTGATGTGTGCCAAACGGGTGGGTATTAGAAATTGGGGTATTTTGAGTGATGAGTGACGAAAATTGAGAGAGGAGTGATGAGAAAAAAACCAAACAGGGCATGATTCTCTCTATTTTCTAAGAGCATTAGCGTCCAGAATTGTATGTAATATCCTATTTTACTATCTAAAAAATTACTTTATCTATTATACCATCACACTTTACAATATACCCATTATACCAGTTTTTATTTACCATATAGCTCATTAAAATAATATATATTACTCAATAAAATAATATAATCTAATCTGTCTCTCCCTTTTCTTCCCTATCTCTCTGTTTATCTTTTCCTCGGTATCTCTCTCTTTCAACCACCCATCACCACCACACATAAAACCCACATGCCACCACCACCAATCCAAACATAACCCACCACACCACAGCAAAAAGGAACCCACAAAACCCACCACCATCTCTACACACCAAAAAAAAAAAAAAAAAACCCACCCCTACCACTAGGAACAAAACCCATAAAACCCACACCACCTCCACTAACAAAACCCATAAAACCCCACTACAACCACCACTAAAAAACCCACCACCACACCGGGACCAAAACCCAAATCCCAAGCACAACCACGGTTCCACCATGATCTTTACGCCTCCACCACAGACGTCTTTTCCATGTCGATTTGTGAGAGAGAGAGAGAGAGAGAGAGAGAGAGAGAGAGGTGAGTTAGGGAGAGAGGGGAGAGTAATAAAATATAATATACATAATTTTACAACTTGCTACAATAGCTTCTAAATGTACAATCTTATTGTAGCTAAGTTGCAAAACATTTTAGAATTAACAATTGGGGTAGTGCTTGTATTTGTTGGTTTGATGGTAAAAAATAGCAATTTGGGGGTTTTACAACCCCCAATGCTAATGCTCTAATTGAAATGGAGAGTCTCCATTTAAAGGTGAAGATTTAGTCCCAATAGATCTAAGGGTCTAAAGATATCACCTCATTTAAAAACAAATCACTTAACACAAATTTAACTATAGTTAAGTACACAAAACATTAACCTTTGCATCAGTTTATAAGTTCAGTTTTTAGTGTTTAGCTTTTAGCTTTTATGTACATATAATAACAATTAAACATTGATCAACCATGAAAGAATCTCCAATAATGGTTTTATATGTAAATATAATAAATTTAAAACTCATAATATATATCATAGGAACATGCATATGTGTCATACCATTTTCAGTAATAATGGGGCATCTCATTAAAGTTAAGTTTTAATGAAAAATGTCCAAAGAAATATGGATAAGTGTGTTATAGAAACGAATGAAAAATTGAAACTAGAAGAATACAACATAATTGATTTAATAGATTGCTTCTTTTCTTATATTCTTATTTAGGAATATACTTACTTATATTATCTTTGAACAGAACAATTTGGACTCCTTTGGTTGATTTTAGCGGAATTAGATCAATTTTATTGAATTAACCAAATATGAAGTTCAATTGATTTCCAATTTAGTAGTCAGCAAACAAATCACCAAATAAAGCAAAGTAGAGTAAAATAACAAACACAAGCAATTTACTTATTACATGAAAGACTAATAAATGAATAAGAAAAAACACTCTGAAATTATCAACAATATTGTGTATTATAATATATACGAACACTTTATAAATTTATTAACATAATTGTATTCATACATATATAAAATAAAATGTATTCAATATTTATTATAAATTTGGAACATTTTCAACTTATGACTCATCCTTAAAAAAAAAAATTCTTATGACTAATTTAATTACAATACTATTTTGGTAATAACTAATATAAAAGCCAATTAGTTACTATTTATGACTACTTTTATGGCATGATTTGTTGGATTCTAGGGTGGCGAATCAACTGCAACAGCCATGAGCGAGACAACAATGATGGCAAGGTATCAAAAGTCGATAGGGGATGGACGTTATTGCCATATTGTGGTCTCCATGGCCAAATCTTGAATCTCTACTACCATATCTCAACCTTGCTAATGTTGAATGGCCTCTCGTAGCTACAATTGTCAATGTTTTTCAAAGAGAGAAGGCAGTGGGGGGTTTGACATCCCTTGAATTAATATCCGACTAAAATAATTAGGTTTTACGCTAGAAAACTCAATGCTGACTAAAGTAGTGGTCACAACTGACTAAAATGCTTTAGATTGGTTTGGATATGATGGTTAGAGCATCCATATCAGTGAATGTAAAATCATGTAAAATAGAAAAAACAGACAATTTTTACACATTTTGCCTCAAAAATGCTCCACATCAGTACTTCTTAAATGGTGTAAAATTGTGCAAATCCATCCACAAGCTACTATAACCATGTAAATATATGTGTGGGTGAAAAAGTATGTGGAAATGTGTGTAATGTTGTTTAAAATGTGAGTTATTGTGTTAAAACTCACATGCCAAACAAGCCCTAGAACATCCGCATGAGTGAATGTAAAATTTTTGTTCATTTTGCAAAAAAATAATAATAATAATAATACTTTTTTTTAAAATTTTATATACTCACTTTTACAAAACACCTACATCAGTTCGTTTCTTCTACCTTCTCTTTTATTTAAATAATATTTTTCTTATATTTTTTTTATTATTTCACACCTACCTATGGCCCACCAACCTTAACAACACAGGCCAACTCCATTTTCTCTTAATACTTTCCCTTTCTTTTTCTCATTCTTCTTCTTTCTTTTTTCGTCTTTTTCTTTCTCCTCCTCCTCCTCCTTCTTCTTCTTCTTCTTCATTCTCTCAATTCATATCTCTCTCTCTCTCTCTCTCTCTCTCTCTTCCCAGTTCCCTCAATCAATCTTTCTCAATTTACTGCCCCCATCAACCAAATCCAGTCAAAGCCGGAGGCTAAAATCAATACCAAAACAAACCCCACACATTCTATCATCAATTCCAACAAACCCATAAAATTCCCCAAGCTTGAACTTCAATTTCAGCAAACCCACAAAAGTCCACCAAGCTTGAAGCCAAATAAGAGAAAAAACGCAGATTGTGTGGGTCTTGATTATGGGTTTGTGTAGGTGAAAAATTTGATATTGAGATTGTGTGGGAATGTTGTGTTTGGAGGGACAAATTTTTGTAGCTGAAGTATTTGATGATGGGTATGTGTGGAGATTTTGTGTTTAGAAGAGAGCATGTCTGATGAGGTAGATAGAGAAGAGAGTGAAGGGAAAGTGACAAGAGAGAGAGAGAGAGAGAGAGAGAGAGAGAGAGATCAAATCTGTGAAGAGTGATAAAAATAATAAAATATAATAAGGAGGTGCTTTGGATATTTAGCAATTTTGGCTTGATTGATATGGAAGATTTTTGGGGCAAAATGTGTAAATTTGTTACTTTTTGTATTTTGCAATGTTTTACAAAGGATGGTGTGATTGCTCATAGGTTATGTTCAATGGCTTATTGGCTCATCCCTATTTCCCATAGATCATGTTGAGTTCAACCCATGATATGATAAGGTTAGAAAAATCATTATTGGTTTTCGAATCTCACATTGGTTAAACGAATAGTAAGGAGGTGCTAGAGTTAGTCTCACATTGAAATAAGATTAAAGAAGTGAGGATCCCACAGTAGTGATGTAGTTTGTTTAGTGTGTGTGAGTTAGGAGCAAAGTTGATGTAGGACAAAATCTTAAAATTAATTTCTGTAATTTGTTATATTTGGTATTTTTATGTAATTTCTATTCTTTTAGGTTTATGGTATTTATTTCCTTGTTTTAAGTGTTTTTAATGCTTTTTAAGTCAAATTTGGTTCCTATTATGGTTAGGTATTAATTCGAGATTATTTTAGAATATATTTTCTTGTCTGTCAATTTTTACGGAGCCCTTAAATAGGCCCCTAAGTTTGTGAACGTTTTTTTAAAAACAATTATTCAATCAATAAAATTCAAACATTTGTCTATTATTACTCTGTTGGATTCCATAACCCTTTTTCCTTGTGGATTCAAGAAACGCTCGTGGATTCAAGGTTATTTTTAAAAGCAAACATGTTTTGTTTCTTGTTTTCTAAAAGTAAACCGAGAATGCTAATCCAAGGGAGGCAACAGTAACCAACATGAATAAGAGTTAGAGGGAAACTTCCCGATGAAATTACCATCACCTTCGCATTAAATGCATTGCACCAACTAGGTGTGTCGTATTAATGGTCGAATATCACTTGAATTGTGTCACATAGCATGTTACCTACCCAACATAGCCTCAAAAGGAGGAGAGGAGAAGGATGTGACAAATATCCAGGAGAGAGACCATCCACCATCCACGTGGAGGGCCAGGATTAAAGCAGTGGGACTATAAAAAGGAGGTGAGCCCACATGTACAAGGATCAAATCCTAAGAATAGACAGGAGAAAAAAAGAACACAGTAAACAAAAGTCTAGTATTGTATTTCATCGAGTGTAAAGGCTCTTTGGCCATTCCGAGGAAGATAAAACAAAGCAAACTTTGCCTTATTATCAGTTTTTATCAAACTTTGATATCAATCCTTGGTGACGAGTTATGGTTTAAAGTTCAAATGTTGGTCAAGGAACACACCTCTATAAATTAATTGTTGCGGGCTTTGGTCCAAGCCCAATATCCTTTTGGGCTACCCGGATTTTAACCCATACAACTTGTATTTTCTTTGCAATCAATTCCATAAAATCACTTAGATATACAAAACATAAAGACATGCCCACAAATTTACAAAACACAAAGACATTCAACTAGATTTCATTTTTCTTTGAAACCAAACACAAAATCACAACACAAAGCTCAACCCAGATTTTCTCATGCTTTTTAAGAAACCAAACGCAAAACCCACCACCAACCCTAGGTCTGAAACCACCAAACCCAAATCCCAAATCCGAAACCCATCGATCAGTGATCAGCAAAACCTAACAAATTGGAATCTCCACAGAGAGAGAGAGAGAGAGAGAGAGAGAGAGAGAGATAATACCATATTCCTTTCTTACATGCTTTGGAAGGGTTATGAATCTCATGATATAATGCTTAAGGTAAGCAGTAAATTGAAATAGTAAAATTTAAGGAAAGTGAGAGAGAGCTTGGGGAAGACGTGACTGTGATTTGTGTTTGGTTGCCAAATTTTAAAAAAAAAAAAACTAAGAAATTTGCTACAAAATTAATCTTTAAAACTAAAAAAAGTAAAATTTTATTTTTTTTGTTTTTGAGAATAATCATGTTATGGTGAATTCATGTTCTTACAACAAGATAATAAAAGGAAAAAGAAAGTATTATTTTAATTTTTAAAAAATCATAAGTTTAGAATTTTGCGGGTTTTTTTAATATTTAAAATACTCACATGACATTATTTAAATGCCAAATAACAAATTTTATTATTATTATTTTAATGGTCACGTGGGTGTTTTTTCCATCAGCAAGATGAGCGTTTGTTAGTTTGGAAACTAAAAATGGTAATATAGAAAAGTAGAAAAGTTAAGCCCAAACCAGTAGTAGACAAAAACTAAGCCCAAACCAAGCCCAACGACATCTTAGACTTGTGCGCTGCCCAAATCAAAATAAAAAACAGGTTTCTGTTCAACTAGCAAAAAAAAAACGTTCCTGCTTCTTTCTCTTCCCCACTGAAAAACAGAGGGGGGAATGTGCAGATTAGGCATGTGGATGGCATGAATATAGTAAGTTAGGCATAGTTTGAAACTATGTAGGAAAATAGCAACTCGAGTTTTTGAAACTCGAGATTTACATAATAAATAGAGTTTCAAAAACTCGCTTTATGCTCGCTTTGGGCTTGCTAAGGTGGAGAAAATGCCACCTGGATCTCAAGTTTCTAAAACTCGTTTTAAGTCTACCTAAACTCGAGTTTTATAAACTCGAGTTTGACTATATCTTATTATAAATTATGTAGTTTATACGCATATAACTCGAGTCTTAGAGACTCGAGTTTTATGCAGTAACTCGAGTCTTATAGACTCGATTTCCTCTGGGCATGTTTATTTAAAACTCAGCCCGTGGCATTTAACTCTCTCACATTCTCCACTCTCACTGCTCAACACACAGAGAAAACCTAAAATCTCAGCCTCACTAACTCTCTCACTCACTCACCCTCACTAACTCACTCACCCATAACTTTCTCACACCACTCACTCTCACAAAACCACATTCTCCACTCTCACTGCTCTTCCCTCTCAGCAAATTCATATCTAAGGTAAGGGTTTGCATAATTTGATTGTCATTATAGTTGGGTATGTTGTCTATGGGTGTGGGTTAAAGAGTTTTACCATTTATTTTGTAGATAGTTAACATAACTTAGTTAATTTATCAATATTGTGAATTATAGAACTTTGTTTTGTTAGTGTTAATTTTTTGAGTATTTATTTGTATAGTTTTTGTTATCAAAATTTTATTCATCATTTTATTTTGATCATGATCTTACAAATTTCTTTGACTTTATTTATCATTAGTTTGGGTATGAAATGGGTAGTGAATGAATGTAATGAATAGGAATGAGTATGTAATTATCAAAATTTTATTCATCATTTCTAGGTTTTTATTTTTATCATGATTTTACAAATTTGTTTGACTTTATTTATCATTGGTTTGGGTATGAAATGGGTAGTGAATGAATGTAATGAATGGGAATGGGTATGTAATTATCAAAATTTTATTCATCATTTCTAGGCTTTTATTTTTATCATGATCTTTCAAGTTTTTTTGACTTTATTTATCATTGGTTTGGGTATGAAATGGGTAGTGAATGAATGTAGTGAATGGGTATGTAATCATGCTCCTCTACCCACCTAGTTCTTTCAGAACCCTTTTAGGCATTATAGGTCACCACACAATGGAGTAATAGATAATTCCGTCTCTCCATCCACTAGGATTAGAAGGTTTACGTCTTGGCCTTTAGATATTAATGGGCACTCTATAACCTGGCTTGAATATGTTCATTGGTAAGATTGCATTACTTTTTTCCCTCACTTTACGACTATGTGATTTAACTAACATAGCACTTGACTTGAACAGGTTCACAATGCCTGATATTGTTATAATCATATACCATGGTGGTCCGCTTAAGAATCCCAATGCGAACAAGGGATTGCCATTTGAGGGCCGGGTATGAAAACTTATTATGCCGAAGTTGATCGTAGGTTGAAAACCCTTGATGAATTGAAGATATTTGTCATGGAAGAGTTGGGTAAGAATCCTGATGCGTACAACATGCAAATTACTTATCGTATGCCAAATGAAATCATGAAGCACCGGATTAATTACAAGTATATGTTGATAGAAAAAGACAAACATGTGAAGATCATGTTTGACAAGTTGGAGAGTATAGCTGAAGTAAGTAACATTGAGTTGTACATACAGTTGGAGCCGCGTGCAGGATGGCAAGAGGATATCCAACAAACAACCAGAAGCTTACAAGTTGCGCTTCCGGATGCTCAATATGAGTATTCTACACATGTAGAGGATGATGATGTTCATGCCGATGGAGATGATGATGATGATGACGACGACGACGACTATGTTGATGAGACTACTGCCGTTAACAATGATGATGACGATGATGATGACGACGACGACTATGTTGATGAGACTACTGTCGTTAACAATGATGATGACGATGATGATGATGACGATGATGATGACGACTATGTTGATGAGAATCTTGCCATTAACGGTGAAGATTTTGCCGATAAAGATGACTATGAAGACATGATTGAGAGAGGGGACTTTCGGGACTTTCGGGACTTTGAGAGGGACATTGATGACGATGAGACATTGGACGGCGGTGAACCTGATGCAGACAATGTTATTAGTGTCCAAAACATTACAAACACAATCCCTGCCTACGCACCTCTTGCGTTGTCATTCTCTGCAAATACTTGGGAAAATATGGTTGATCCTTCGCATATTGAGATGCCATTTGTGTCTACTTGGAGAGAGGGGATGAATTTGTGCAAAGGGTTGACTTTTGCGAGTAAAGTGGAGGTGAAGCGCGTATTAACAATTTGTGCCCTCAAGGAAAACAAAAACTTTAAGATCACTAGGTCGATGAGGAAAAATTTTTGTGCGAAATGCGTGCATGAGTCGTGCAAGTGGTATGTCTACGCAGTTATGAAGCCCGAGCTCCAAAATCTATGGATGGTCACCGTGTATGTGGGTCCTCACACGTGTATACCACTGGGGTGCGAAATGATGGTAGAATGATGAGTTGTAATTTTATTGCAGCAGAAATCCATAACAAGTTACTTGAGGATCACACCACTCAAATTAAGCATCTCAGATCTCTGATAGAGGCGAAATATAATGGCCATAAGCCTTCTTACTACAAGGTATGGGATGCGAAACAAAAGGCGATTGCGCTTATGTTTGGAGATTGGTAAGAATCTTACCAAAGGCTGCAAAAGTTGCTAATGGCGTATATTGATCAGGACCCGACTACCCAGTTTTGCTATCGTGTCACACCCACCGATGAAGATCACACCGTATTGTTGCATTATGTGTTTTGGTCTTTCGGTCCATGCATATCAGGATTCAAATACTGCAAGCCGGTTATCAGTATTGATGGGACCCATCTGTATGGTAAATATCAGGGAAAGTTGTTGGTCGCAATGGCAACCGATGCTAACAACAAGGTATTCCCTCTCGCCTTTGCTGTTGTGGATTGTGAGTTAGGGTCCAGTTGGAGGTGGTTTTTACGATGCCTCAGAGAAACGATTGGCCACCTGATACCTGACGACGGCATTTGCATAATTTCTGACCGACATCTCGGTATCAAAAACGCCATTGCAAACTGGCCTAGAAGGGATGATGGAAAAGCAAGGGTATTTCATAGATATTGTCTTCGACATGTTGCTAGCAACTTCAACACCCATTTTCAGAACTCGACTCTAAAGTTAGCGGCGTTGAAAGCGGGATATGCTAGTCAGGTAGTTAAATTTGCTACCATAATGGACTCCATTAAGCAAGTGGAAATTGAGGCCATTAGGAAGAAGAAGAAGGTGACGGGGAGGGATGGTAAGGAAAAGAATCAAGATTATCTTCCATACACATACCTAATGAGTGAGGATGTGGACATGTGGACCCAGTCATACGATGGTGGGAGACGTTTTGGAGCAATGACAACCAATATATCAGAGTGTTTCAATGGTGTGCTGAAAGGTGCACGGGGCCTTCCTATTGCCGCGTTGGTTGAGTTCACTTGGAACAAACTTGTTCAATATTTCCACGACCGGCGCAAAGAATACCATTATGAGTTGTCAGAGGGTAAGAAATGGAGTGAATATGCCTTATCCACGTGGGATGGAAATAAGCGTAAATGCGAGAAACACTATCTCAAGCCATTTAGCAATGAAGAGCTGATATTTCAAGTAGTTACCCAACTCAACGTGTGTAGCACGGGAGGGGAAACCACGATTACGAAGTTCGGTTACGGGAAAAAACATGCAGTTGTGGGAAATGGCAAAATATAGGGATCCCGTGTTCACATGCAATTAGAGTATGTGACTATTTACATATTGATTCGACCACGTATATTCACCCATGTTATGGTTTGAACCATGCCCTTAACACTTATGAGCATGCATTTGTGGTTCCTAAGTCACAGTCATTATGGAGGGATCCCATGGGGCCAAAGTGGTTGCCTAATCCGGCATTGTTGCGGGCCAAAGGTCGACCGGTGAAGTCACGAATAAGGAATGAGATGGATGGAGTGAGGAATAAGGATCAAGAACCGGGATGGCGGAGGGAGGACGCAGATTTGATAGAGAGTCAATCGAAGCAGACATGTGGACTGTGTCATGCTTCCGGGCATAACCGCAGAAAATGTCCGCAGTCCCGCGGTGCTTCCACAAGCGGCCATGTTCCACACTAGGTAGGTTGGCAACAATTTATGCATCGGTTAAATAATTGTTGTTCATTCGATGTTTACCTAATGTTTACTATCTTGTCTCCTAATGTAAATACTCTACGTTTTTCAGGCATCCTTCCATGGACGACGTTGTATTGGCTCTATGTGAACTTTTTGATTGTTGTTGAATGTACTTGTAATTCTCTATCCAATGTACCTCTATGAAGATTGTGATTTGAGTAGTATGGTTAGAATTGCAAATTAAGCGTGGTTGGACATGTTTAGAATGGTGATATATTGAGAATGACTTTTGTTGTGATTTGAGTGCATTTACATTGTAAAACAATGCCTGAAACAGAGCATTTTCTGCTGGGAAAAAAAAAATTTGCCCAGTAAAAATCGAGTTTTAGACACTCGAGTTCCTTGGGAAAAAAAATTTGCCCAGAGAAAATCGAGTTTTAGAGACTCGAGTTCCACTGGGCAAATTTTTTTGAAACAGGGCATGCCTCTCTGCCTGTCTGCTTGAAACAGAGCATGCTGTTGGGGAAAAAAATTTGCCCAGTAAAAATCGAGTTTTAGAAACTCGAGTTCCACTGGGCAAATTTTTTTGAAACAGGGCATGCCTCTCTGCCTCTCTGCCTGAAACAGAGCAGTTGGGGAAAAAATATTTGCCCAGTGGAACTCGAGTCTCTAAAACTCGAGTTCCTTTGGTATCTCGATTCTTTAATACTGGAGTTATAGTGGAAAATAAAATCGGTCCATTTGGTCTAATTTGGTCTAATCTGGTCTGATTTGGTCTATTTTGGTCTAATTTGGTCTAATTTGGTCTTATTTGGTCTTACTTGGTCTGATTTGGTCTGATTTGGTCTGAAAAGAAAATTTTGGTCTAATTATTTGGTCTGATTTGGTCTGATTTGGATAATTTGGTCTAATTATTTGGTCTGATTTGGATAATTTGGTCTAATTATTTGGTCTGATTTGGTCTGATTTGGTCTAATTCGGTCTAATTCGGTCTGATTTGGTCTGATTTGGTCTAATTTGGTCCATTCAGTCCACTTTGTTCTATTTTGGTCAGGAAAATCCATCTTTGTGTACTTACATATATAATTGGAGACAACAAGTTTAGGTTGAGAGCCCTTATTCAAAATCTAAATTTATTAAAACAAATTCTCGAGTTTAGGGGTCAGCTGTCCACCATTGCTACACTGATATTCATAGTGCTACATGTGCTGCTCAATAGCTCGGCACTGTTGAACCCTATCTAGTCATATCATTCACACTCACGTCAATACACAGATCTGCATCATTTTGCAATGCACTGTTTTCAAGGATGCTGAAGACCCCGAAAAGTTTATTATGCATGTAACACAACTCGGTATTGTCTTGTCAAGTTCATGTCGGATGAAACACAAGCATGCTAAATACTCTTCACATGAATACTGTTCAGCTGAATAGTCATGGCGATACACCGCAACTACGCCGAATAAGAGAATCTCACTGTGACATTGGGAACATTTGAACAAAAAATTCGTGTAGTGGTTTTCCAGCCTGTATTGACATGACAAGCCTGAATATATTAAATTTTATTATTGAATACACAGTGGAATGAGGTTATAAATGTACCACAATTCTTTTCTTATTCCTACACCACTAACTTTGTAGGTTGAGTAAGCTATGAGTCGCAACGCCTCAACATCATCTCGTACACGTAGAAACAAGTTTCAATCTACTTCAACAAATGAATTATCACAAGTTCCAGCAGATCAACAACTACAAACATACATAGACCACTATGGAGGGAAATGGGTTGGAAAGAAGAGAGATTTCGTAAATATGCCAATATACACGTACGAGAGTCTTGGAAGCGTTGGCCACATCATGGTCGGCAAACCTACAAAACTAAGTACAGATACCACCGCAATGAGGGCAAATGATCATGAGGGCAAATGATCCTATTGTACGTGCACCTTTTGCAAATCTAAAGATGAATTGTTCATTACTTTTGGCTAAGTTTATAGGAAATCACTTGCTCATTTTTTCCCTGTTGTTCGTTGTTGGTATGTTATGAAAAGATGTACTTGTATTAGTGTTTGCAAGAATTATAAGTGCTTGGTGAAAATTATGGTCTAAACTCAATATTCCGTGAGTAAAACTCGTTTTTCTAACGTAATACTGAATGTCATTATTTAAATTCTTTGGCAAATTCTTTGAAATCAATTCGTCCATCTCCATTGTCATCAAAGACTCTGATCATCCTTTGGCATTCCACTTCCAAAGGTTCCATGAGCCCCACTGAACAGATCTAACATTTGAAACAACTAAACCACCGAGCTTTTTTTCTCAAATCAAATAATTTCCTACACGTCACGCCTTAACTCTCTGCTTTTGTTTCTTTTTTTTCTTTTTCTTTTTCTTGTAAATTTTAAATAAGATACAAATTTTAACCTTAGTTGAAAATCCACCGAA
The DNA here is from genome assembly GCF_040712315.1 of Castanea sativa. Taxonomy (NCBI): domain Eukaryota; kingdom Viridiplantae; phylum Streptophyta; class Magnoliopsida; order Fagales; family Fagaceae; genus Castanea; species Castanea sativa. The sequence continues at coordinate 27,585,953 of NC_134016.1, forward strand.
ATTATTGATTAATTATCAATTTATCTCAATTTTGTCTTCCGCAAGATTGTGATTATTAACCACAAATTGGCAATGCACCAAATGATAAAGTGGAAAAAACATCTCCAAAAGAAAAACCATTGCAGGCCAGTTAAGGCAATTTATACTATATAAGGAGTTTACAAATTATAAAAGTAAAAAATAAAATCTTTGTAACTAGTCTCTATAACCCAAACACCCCGCAGATAACTCATTGATGTCATCATGGAAATTTAACCACATGTGAGATTATCAACCAAGAGCTTTGTGGCTCAATGAATATGCTCGGTCTCTTTTACGAGGAGAACCTAGATTTGAATCCCCCTTTCCCTCACTTGTTTTAAGCAAACTAAAAAAAAGTGAGATCAGCAATTGAACAAAATTTCAAACCACAAACCATATAAAATCTAGAAGGGCAAGCACCTGCTTCTCCCTTCTTGTTGAAGTTATGTGATGAGAGGAAACACTAGTTGGAAAATTATTTTGTGATGTCAAGTATTCTAAAATCTGACTCAGGACACTTTTTGAGACATTAGCTCTTTCACATGCAACATAACATGCTATAAACTCAAACATATGGCCTATGTCTTTCTTAGAAGGCCATTCTGTGAGCTTAGGCTGCTCCATCTACTTGGATGTCTGTTGCAACTTCTCCACTGGTAGGCCTGTAAAATTTCAATGCAAAACCATTCCATCAAACAGCATAAAGCGAGAAGGGACCAAAAATGCAAGTAATAAATGGACAGAAATTAGACAAAGGGACTAAATTATTACATTTTAAAATTTGAAGGACCAAAATCGAACCTATATTTAAGGGACTAAAAATGCAATTTACCCCGTAAATATTTACAACCCCACCAAGTGGAAGCCATAAATAAATCATATATTGATGATCTGGCAAATTTATCCCATTCTAAAGTGCATCTAAAAAGTGGTTGAAAAGAATTTTTTGAAGCTAGATTCTCACAAGTGCTAGTCCTGCTTTATCATACATTTATATTATTTTGAGGCCCCGTTTCCCTTTTTCTGCCCACTTTTTATTTTCTACTGCACCCTCTACATCGTCATCATTAATGAATTATTTATCTCATGTTAAATGCAATACACAACAAACACATGAAACAATTAAACATATAAGAAATTTTCATAGTAAAAAAAAAAAAAAAAAGACTGCATAGTTGGAAAGTTTAGTCAGATACAATTACCCAGCACAATAAAGTTGAGAAACTAAAAACACAGCCACTAGTGCTAAAGATAAATTGACAAACCTTTTGAGCCAACGTGATTCTAGAGCCTCCCCAAACCTCTGCTTCACTAGAGCTCCACTTGCGACGATCGATGCACTTAGCTAACAAAGCAACAGATAAGACACATTTAACTTTCACTTGAAAGGCTGTTTCCATAAAGTTAAACTATACAACAAGTTATTGAATTGACTTTTAACGGTATGTTAAAATGGTTCAAATTGTTGATAGCAGTAGTGGGATATACCCCTAGCTATATCAAACAGCAACAAAGAAGACAATTACGCTTTCTGCCGTAGCATACTTGTTGCTTGAAGTTCAGGTAATAAGAAGAATCAATAAGTAGATCGAAGTGAAAGCAAAACTGCTACTTTTGCCGTCCTTGGGAATAAGGCAAAACAAACCATTTCTCATAGCACCGATGTAGTGAATAGAAACACTTCTACCGATAAACACAATAACTCCAAAATGACTAACTGAAATTTTTTGTGCTTTGCATTCATACACAACAATCGGGGGGTAGTCGGTTATTTAGAGGGGAAACTAGAGCTTAAATTTATTGCAAATTGGATTCAATGGCAAGCATCTTTGCCCACGGTTTCGCAACCTACCAACACCATATAGATATTTTTTCAAGAATCTAAAGATGATGTCTGAAAATCCCAAACCAAAAAGGATTTGTTGGGTTTAACCGTTAAAAAGCAGTTTCAACCAATCCTATAATTAATTGATTCAAGTAATAAGTAATAACTTGCAGCCAATCTCCGAATCCAACCAACCCAACTCGTTTCTAACCAACTCATGTGAAACCAGCCTATCAACTTAATAATTGCTTTGGTCTGGCATTGGTTAGGATATATTCAAACCAACTTCAGGTTGGTGTCAAAATCCACCCCAAGACCGACCAACACAAAATGTGCGAGAATCCAAAATATTGCGGTGTGCCACAACATGCATTAGGCCATACCCGGTGCACAAAATCCCACTTTTGTGGATATGGGAAAGGTGGTAGGCGCCCTCTTCCCCCCCCCCCCCCCCCACTTTTGGTTTTTTGGGAGAGGCCGATTCCCATTCTCCTATCGCTTGAATGGAAGGCACTTGCCCTCACACTACAACATGCATAGTATTAAATGAAAACAGGGGAACTTGAGTGCATTAGAAGGATTAAAAAAAAAAGGGAAATGCATCCTAGCTTATGTGCATGTTAGCTTATGTCATATCAATGGCTATATTAATTTTTAACCATGCATCCCAGCATCTTGAGCTTCCTATTCATGATTATATGCATATTAGGATACATAAAATCAATCAGTGAAACCATCAAATCTAGAATAGTCAATACAGTTCAAAAAAAAATTGTGCAATTTCAAGTGATACCTCCAAAATCTCAAACCCTTGCTCTTGCGCACAAGCATAGATAGCTGCAGATTTCCCACACTGCAACACAAGAAACAAACCTTTTAACCACCAGTATAAACAAAAAGCATTTGCTATGAAAACATTGAGTTTCAGAACATTTATGCCATATGGAAAATAAACGAATGAGTTTCAAGTTTCATTAACAGATGATTTCACTTAACAATGAAGGAACTCAAACATATTACCCCAACATAAAGCAGACAAAGACTGATGAGAAAAGGCCAACAAAGAGTCAAATCTAACAGTAAAGTATATTGGCACAAGCATTGTACAAAACCTCTTATCTGTGGAATAAGATCCCCTCCCATTGAATCCTTTAATTTCCTCCTATTTTTATTTAGGTGTAAGACATGTAGCATTTAAAAATCAAATAAATGCCGCGTGTCTCAAACCAGGCTAAAATTGGGAGGGAATTGGAGGATTGCATTGGAGGAGATCCTTTCCCTATAGGCAGGATAGTGCACACTAACTTAATTACCAAAGTTTGATTTTCTACTCATCTACATGCACCTCCAAGGAAAATCGGTTAGAAATTCTAGAATAGATTTCCTTCCAATGATTCCTAAAAAGAAGAAAACAGACCAACACACATATTGGCTTCCACCAAAGACAAACTCCTCTAATTAATAGGTGTCATTTTTATTTTTATTTTATAAATCAATGGATGTCAAGGAAATGTGAGGAAGGAGATGACTTTCTTCTTGAAAATAGTGCAATTAGAACCCCAATTGCTGCCAGTGCACCTAAAGCTATTCCCGCTATTGCTGCTCCACTCAGGACAGACTTACCTCCAGAATGGTTTTTAGTCGTGTGTCGATCAGCAACACGTGGTGTACCAGGAGGAGGAGGAGGAGCTCCTCCAGATGACCAGGAATTACCTCCAGATCTTCATTAAAGATAATCACAAAGTCAGAGAAACAACTTCTTAAAAATTGCATCCATAAATAAGAGTAATTTGAACAGATACACTCACTCTAAGTTTATTTCTTTCAATTGGTCTGGAATCCATCCACTAAATTTGTTGTTTTCAACATTCCTGCATTTAAGGATGGAATTTAAAATATATCATGCAACACAAAATACTTTATAATTATATTTATTTAATGAAAATTTTAAACTCTCAATGGTATCCCTTGTAACTAAGATGATAAAGAGAGCATTGTGCTTTCGGAAGGCAACAATTTTTCTATGATTGCCCCAAGCCCTTTTAGATAGTACATTCCATCTGGTTTAAATTTTGGATGTCTCTTTAGCCGGTATTATTTGGGGAGGCCATTTTCAATGCACAGTTTGAATTATAAAAGTACACTTCAGTGTTGGACTAGATAACTAAGTTAAATCATTTGATTCATGGAAAGATGCACACATAGAAATAGTGAGCACCATATTCAATTAAGAAAAGGAAACGGCACATAATTTATCTCATTTTATAATTCTTCAATGACTATGAAACCTTTTGTCAAGTATATTAAATACCTTATCATATTAGAAAAGGTTTAACCCCAAATATTGGCTATTCACTTTTTCAGAGAATGATTACCATTTGAGGCTGTATAGAGTAAAATCCAAGGAATATAAAAAATAGTTTTACAAATATTCTATCGGATGAGACAGAAGATATGTTTTCAATACAGTGTACAATAAAAGGATAAACTAAGCCACAAATAAAATAAATACAATAAATGAAATAATGAATATTATTTTTTGTACAATTTTCATGAAAACCACCATGTTAAAGTAATAAAATATGAACTGGATGCCTACTTACAAATCATCAAGGGGAAGATTAGCAAGGGCATTAATTGAGCCACTGAATTGATTGTTTTTCAGATTCCTGTATGAAGATAAGAAATTTAGCAGCACAGAAATTTAAAGATCTAAATTTAAAATGAATTTATTCTTACAATTTTTTGAGGCTTTTGAGTGATTTGAAACTCTGAGGCAAATTGCCCGACAGTGAGTTGTCGGAAAGATCCCTGCAAGGCAGTTCATGGTATGAATAAGAAAAATTATTCTTTATCATTAATTATAAAGAATATCTTTATACTGTGTTACATCTTTTTTTTTTTTAAATCAAAATTTAGTGAGATAGCAGATTTGTAATCTCAATCAAGCCAATGAATAACTTGATAAAATGGTTATACAACATGTTCATATGGAGTCCAGATCTAGTTCAGCTAGTAAGGAACCCATAAGAGAGACTTTATGATCTTATAAGGAAGTTTAATATATAGAATAGGCCCTTGTGAAAGTAAAATAAAAGTTTTGCAATATATCAATAGAGAGATGCTTGTGATTTGTGTTTTTGATTGTCTTTGTCCCTAGTGTATACTTCCTGTATACTTGGGTGCCACTTTTTTGATATTCTAACAAAATTTTCTCATTACTTATATAAAAAAAAATATCAATAGATAGACTTAAGCACATACACAATTTTGTGTTTACTGTAAAAAGCCAGAAGCCAGCTTAATTCATATTAAATGCAAGACCGTGAATTTGTAAAGCTGCTCACAGCAAGCAGGAGCTTACAATTCCCACTCAAATAAGGAAAAAAGAAGAAATTTTCTGTCATGTTAGTAATACTTACATCTCTTTCAGTTTTGAAAGTTTTCCAAACATATCACTCAACTGGTTTTTCAGCTGATTGTTACCAAGATATCTGCACCCATCATCAAATAATTAAGAAACAGGACTGCCAAAAAAAAAATGCCAAAATTAAAAATATCAAATAAAAAATTGCTTACAGGTATTGAAGGTCAGCCATCTGAGAAATTGAGTAGGGCACACCACCAGTGAAGCCATTTTGAGAAAGATCTCTGCACCTCAAACGTGCAATATCAGTACTGTAAATTATTTAAGGTCAATGCAAATAGATCAGGATAAGGCCAATATAAATGTATTGACAAGAAGCTAGTTATAAGGTAGAATATTATCGAAGACTACTGTCTTGAAAAAGGTCTTCTTTGGCAGATGGACTGCAATGTATTAAAGATCTATATAATTTCTTTAAGAAGTATGTAAATTTCATATATGACACCATATGCAATCACTAAGTTCATCACACAAGCCACCAAGATAAATAATTGTAGGAGGTGAACAGTGATGCAGGCCATCAACTTAAGCTATATTGATGGTACTGATGAAATTCAACCTTCTCCAATGATTAAATTAGCTCAACTATGCCACTCTTTTGCAAAGCTCAGTAAAAACAACAAGATAAAAAGATGAAAGTAAATAAAAGAATATAAATTAATAAAAGGAGTCTAGAGGAACAGTGTAAAGTTTCAAATGACAGCAGCAGGATACCATAAATCATGCTCATAGACCATAACAGTGCCAAAAAAGGATCATTGTACAGTAAACAAAAAATTAATGGCATCAAAATAAATTCAGTTTAGGATAATTTACAAAAATTATATGAGTTTTTTTTCATGATGACTTACATGTAAACTGCCTTAGGAGGGAGTTGATATGGTATCTCACCCTTTAGGTTGTTCTTGCTTAAATCACTGTACTAGACAAACAAATGCATTGACTTCAGGTGAAGTTCTTTCTAAGGTAAAAGAAAATTGTGACATAAAAAGATGCCTATTTTTAAAAACGGGTCTCACAAGTGAGTGACGGATGTTAAGCTTGAAAGCTGGTATCCCATTGATCCGGTGAGTCCAAGGTTAGATAGGTTTCTGCAAATGTTTTAGCAAAAAGAAGGTTTGATTCAGAAATTTCAGTACATTCTGTAAAATATGAACAGTAAGTTCTCAACATAAGGCAGATAAAGATTTGAAAATGATATATACATTTCGATTACGGATGAGCCCGAGCACTTGATCCCTAACCAGGAATCACCACAAGGGTCACCCCCACTTGATTTCCAGCCAGTTAGTTTTGAATTAGAATTCAAGCTGTTATACATCACATTAAGGGCAGAAACTGCAAAATACAGTTAGCAAACATCACGATCTTCAATTTCAATGATACATAACTACCAATTTAAAATCTTTTCAAAGAGAAAACTAACTTAATCTCAGTAACGATGCATACAAATAAAAATGCAACTCCCATAGGTTGAAGGATGTCTATGTGTATAGGATCCAAAACACAGAACAGATGCAAATATAACAAAATTGATTGAGTTACAATACTCATTATGGATAAATTAGAAACTATACTCACAAGCATAAAACCTCTTCAACATCCACTTGATGCCTTCTTGTCAAAATACATAGAAGATCCTAGTTCTTTACATTGCACCTTTTAATGCATTGATATAGGCACTTACAAGGACACAAGTTTAACATGCCCCACATTTTCTCAAAAAGCAAGTGTTCTCCATTAGTAAAATTGCTTACCTAGTCATTCCAAAAACAGATGGCCTCTTCTCCTTTTGCGTTGTATGATAAAACTCAGACATCACTAAAGAATATGGATGTTTCTTCACAGCATGATGACACTCATCCAGAATAAGGAGGTTAATTGCTTCCATTTTGATTATACTGTGTCTCAGAATGTTCAACAGAATTTGAGCTGTCATCACCAAAACCTGCAGCAAGAATAAGCAATTGGGTGAACAAGTGTAGAAGCAGGCACCACCCGAGTTCCAATACCAATAATAATAATAAAATCAATTATAATAACATAAGAACCTTCTGTTTTTGATGCAGTAATCTTTCAATGGTAACACACATTCGCCATAAATTTTTTTTCCTAGATTCTGTAAGAGTCCCATCACACAAGACCAATACATAGTTTAGTAACAAGTTCTCAATAGAACACAAGTACATGCATAATGTTATTGCAAAATATTGCCCACCTTAAAATTCCAATAATTTCTAATAAAATTATTTACCACATTTCAGGTATTGCTTCTTTTTCAAGATTCACCAATTTTGCGTTTTTTAACCCTTATGTAATGTTTGGGCGCGGGGGGAGGAGGCTGTGGGGCATCATCCTTAGGCTCATCATCGTGCTGCAAAGACATTAGATGCATACAATCAATATTCGGTGTAATGATAAGAATAAAGTGAACCACAAGATATATCATTACATTGTTGGTAATGTTATCATACCATAGAGCCGCCTTTGTGTCCTATTTTGTGTCCACCAGTCCCACAAGTGGGTGCTCTTCTAGTACGTTGTGGTCTACCTCGTGGGGGTGAGGGCTGCTGAGGGGGATGCTCGTCCGGTACATCAGTGTCAATCCCAACTGGAGGCCCTAAAGGGTCGGATGAGGATGAGGTAGGTGGGTAATGATGCTCTGTATAGCTAGGAGTGGGGATCATTGTCATGGGCAAAGTGGGTGCATTGGAGCTGGTGGGTGGGTATGAGGGTGTCTCAGGGTGCGTAGGAGGGGTCATATGAAAATCAAAACCAAGATCAAAACTAGGCTGCGAATGAGGGGTGGGTGAAGGGACCTCGAGTTCAGGAGATGCATCTGGGATAGGTGGAGGAACCTCAGGTGGAGGAGATGCGTGTGGGATGGGTGCAGGTACCTCGGGACTAGTTACAACCCGAGGGGTTGTTGCACGCCGACCACGGCCCCTACCTGCACTTGTGCTTGGGCTTGCTGTAGCAGGTCGACCACGGCCCCTAGCTGCACTTGTGCTTGGGCTTGCAGTAGCACCTTGACCACGGGTCGATGTACTTCGGGGTGCTGGGTTTGTGCTTGGGGTTGCAGTAGCTGTTGACTCAGTCTCATGCCCATTGTTTGCCTGCCCATTTGCTGCAAGACCACCACCAAGCCCAGCCACATTATTTAGGACACGTCGGACATGGTTGTGTGCTCGGCTGCCTACAGGAAGCATCTCCAACAGTGCTAAATGGCTTTCAATCTAAAACGGAGAAAGAACCAGTACAATCAGATTTGATCTACTCAAATACTCAACTAAGAACAAAAAGTGTTATTAGAATACTATATGTAATAGAAAGTCTTTTTAATTGGAGGTCAGTCAGATCAAACCAGATTTGCTGAAAAAAGAAATCAATTGATTCTACGTTCCTACATGTACTGAAGAAAAAACAACGTAGGCAATAAAATCTAATTTAACACATTACCATTATATCTAATTTAGCGCTGTTGCGGTCGACATACTTTCGAGTGACCGAACGGTACCAGCGGTAATAATCATGATTGCGAGGCATCTCACCAATCTGAGGAGGTGCATGGCAAACTCGTTGTTGTCTCGTATCCCATGTAAGGATATACGGTCCATGCTCCTCCCTCCAATTCTTTTCCACCTTCCCACGTAAGTCTATTCTATGCAGTCTATCATCGTACACAACATGGTCGGGCCGCTCTTGCGCCAACCCAAACTGTCGAAGGACACGATCTGGGTGGTGTGTCTCTACTATGCAAAAACACACCAGTGGCACCCTTGCCGTCCACGTATCCCTCCCTGCGACGCAGAAGTCAGGAAGGTGGCCGAAGTCTGCCTCATATGGCTGCCATATAATCTACAGTAGAAACAAAATACAATTATCATAGCATCTTAAAATGTGAAACAAAGGAGAATACATAGATAAAGGGAAAAACAAAAATTAAAATAGAAGATATGTTAAAGCAATGATTTCAACATATTCTTAAGGAAAATTAACATAACTTCCACAGAAATTTTGTATATTATTACCTGGTCCGGCTGCATTCTAGCTAATTGCTCACGATAATGGATCAACGCCGTGCCGGATGGCCTACTCTTCGGGCTTGGCACCCGCACCCACCTACAGTTACGATCGAATAACATAAGATATTACCACTTAGTTACTAAGAATAGTACATTGCATAACACACACTAAGTATCAGGAAAATACTTACTTAAATGCAAGTGGAGCTTTTGGCCATGGGCCATAATCGCATCCAGGTGGAGGCTCTATCCTCGGGCACAAGAATGGCAACCTCGCCCATGCCCAATACTGGACCAATTGCAACGCCCTACCAATCTGCGATGCCTCTTTATCACTTGCCCGGCACAACTCTCTATACAACCATGCCAGGCAACCACTACCCCAACTATACTTTGGCGGATCATGAAGGTTCCGCAGGAACTCCAAGAACATCAGATGCACCCTATCTCCCAACTTATCCATGAAAATCTTATCCCCTAGTAGTGCTAAAATATAGCACCGAGCATACTGATGTACTTGCTCCTCCGTTGCATCATGAGGCAGTGGCTCTGCAATGCGCTCAACAAGGCGGCTAATGAGAATTCTTTGCCCCACCAAAGTTTTGTTGTCATTCTCCGGAACGCCAAAACCAAGCAACTCCACGCACAGTTGCCTCCAATTCCCATCCACCACAGTAGTCGGCCCAACCAAGACCTCACCGTCTATAGGAAGTCCAAAAATGACCTCCACATCTTCTAGGGTGATTGACATCTCACCATGTGGAAGATGGAACGTATGAGTCTCCGGCCGCCATCGCTCAACTAGGGCCGATATTAGGCAATGATCTATCTCTCTGGAAGGGACCCTAAACAATCCTTCTAACCCCACCAACTTGATAATATCAATCACCCGATTATCTTGCATCGTTATCTTTGCCATCTCCTTAGCGCGACCACGGCATGTAAGTGAGCCCGAGTCCTGTAAAATGGATAAAAATTATAGCGGTCGTTAGAATTAGATATACAACTTTCAAAGAACTTGCTAAAAGTCAAAGACGATGTAAAAATTAAAGCAGTTGTTAAAACTAGATATTTCACCTCGCCATTCCAAATGTCCTCTGATCGATGATTTCGTTGTCGCGTCAACAATGAAGGATCTTCTGGACCAGGGCGCACAATCTCTGGCTCCTCATCGATCCCAGGCTCCATACTGCAAAGAGTGCAACAATATTCCACAGAATTAAGTCTTCATAAATAACTCTAATGCCCACAAACAATTATATTAAGCCTAGTGAAATTGTTAAAATACATAATTATTTCATTTCTTAAAAGGGCTGTTAAAGTTGAAGTATGCACGCACACACACACGTGTATATGTATGTATGTACATAACAAGTCTAAAACTAACAATTTAAACACATTAGATTGCATTCCACCTGTAGATTTTGGGCATGTAGCTAAAAAATGGAGGCTCTTACTCTTCCTACTGAAACTAGGAAATATAGTAACTGAACTCCAATTTTCCTAGGCTCAGATTCTTGAGCTTCTACATAACCATGAATGCAGCCAAGGGTTGCTGGAACCAATCTAAAACAGATTATGAGAAGACAAAACAGGTTGAAATGACATGAGCCCTAAATGGGATATAGTATTCTTAATCAGCAATAGACTGCCTTACATTAGCTGTAGACCTGGTTTTTATAGTTCTATATTCTCCTAACAAATACCTACTACTTTCAAGATTCTCTAGAGACCTATCAAACAAAAAAAAAAAGATTCTGTAGAGACAACTAACTCAATAATACCAACTAGTCAAAAGTGAGATCAGACTTGTCAACTGACTTGAATTCAGCACAAACTTAAAATAAAGGCTAAAATGCAAATTGCACCCTCTAAGTTTGACTAAAATTCATGTTAGTCTTCTAACTTTACTTTCCTTCAATTGAATCATTTTAAGTTTCAAATTTAGTCCTTTCATCCAATTTTGTTAAAAATTTAGAGAACTCAATTGAACAAAAATAAAGTTAGAAGATTGAAATGAACTTCAGTTAAACTTAGAAGGTGCATTTTGCATTTTAGCCTAAAATAAACGACTTAATAACATAACAGACCCCTAAATCAAAAGTAAATAGTAAACTACCCAGAAATATTGAAGAGCCATTTTAAGCATGAAATTTAAATCATAGTTGCTGGCTGCATCAATTATCCACAAACAATACAACAATTCAACAATCAATCAAAAAGAGTTATCAAAACAAAAATGTTGCTGAATGTTTTTCAAAAAAATGTATGTTAGTGGTCAAAAGGGTCCACGAAGTGCTTCTTAAAAAACAGATTATATGCAGGCACCCATAAATGAGTGAAATTTGCGCAAGGGCAAACCATTGAAGCTAAGAAATGATGCAAGAAAATAACACGTATTAGTCTCCACTACACTTGGCTGCCATGGGGACCAATTGTAGACAGCTTCCTTTTATGTAGCAGGTATTCCAACATACAGCTTTCTTTTATGATGCTTTCGAAGGTTGGGGAACCGTTTAAAGGGCGCACCTGAAAATAAATGGTGAAGATTATATAGAATGGCTTTTGCTAAAAGCGAGATTTCTCTTAATCTTGTCCAAAAGAGATCCTTCTCCAAGCATTGGTTGGGAGGATTTTGTTTAATAAAATAAGAATTTTATAAAAACTCCTATACTTTAGTGGTTTGTAGTCAAAGGTTAGCTACAAAAGCCATGACTTTTTGGTTGAAAAAAGTGTGTTGTATTGAATCTGGTGCATTATATGCCAGAAAAAATCATGTTGGTGGAAAGCCTTAAAATCAAAGGTTAATCAATTAAGAGAGGTTGTATGTTTAGACTTGACCCAAATTTATGATTTTATTCTCTAAATGGTGGATGGAGAGATTGTACGTTTTAAAATTTAAATTTAGGGTGAAAAATATCAACTTTGAGGCCAAAAACTTGCAGACAAATTTCAAAGGAAACAACTGTAGGACTTCTTTGAAAAGCAGCTATTTTTGGGGTTTTGGAGGAGCTTGGGTGAGGAAATTGGCCTCGTTTCCTGAGGCTTCTCCATAGGTGTAAAAGGTTTTGTAACCCACAGGCATTTCGGCAGTTTGCTGATTTTGTGATGCAGCTTGACTTTTTAGGCAGATTTTGTTAATCAGCCTTGGGTTGCTTCTGAAAGCAGCTGAAGCTTTTTCCAAAAAGCTGTAGCTCTGAGAAAGCTCAAGCCCTCCTAAGTCCTAACCCCTTAATGGCAGGAAATGTTTATAAAAATATATTGGATTCAGGGTTTTAAAAGATTAACATAAAGGGTAAAGTTTGAGCTTACAATAAAGTAAGAAAACCCAAGTTTAAGGAAAAAGAAAGTCTGAATAGATTTAAGAGTTTTATATATGGGAATTTTAAGGGTTGATGGGGTTTAAAATTGGTTTCAGGGTGCCAAGGAAAAAGAAGAAGAAGAAGAATTACAAATCCTTAAAATCAAAATAATTTAAGTTTCAGATCATGAGGGTAAGAAAAAAAATGAAAATGATAAGTGATAACTAAAAGTTACCCATAAAGATTAAATATTAACTTATTAGATCATTGTCTAATTTGTTTCTTTTTCCCTAGTTTATCAACAAAATATACAACTAGCCAAATAGAGAAGACTTAAACCAGTTGACATGGGTTTACACAAACTCAGTCAATGTATTAGAAGGTTGCGCGTTATTCTCTAACAAATTTGCCAAACAGACTTGTCAATGTGGTGTTGATATGCTCCAACCAGCCCAACCTGTCACCACCCTATCTTAAGTTGAAAAGATTAAAGGTTTGACAAGAAAATAGAATGTAGTGGCTGTATATTCTTACAGACCAAAGCTTGTGCATATAACCTACTAATGCCCCTTGGCGCCTAGAACGGTTGGTGAAACAAATTTTAAAGCCAGCAGAATGCAACAATTCAACAATCAACAATCAATCCACAAACAATACAACAATTCAACAATCAACCAAAAAGAGTTATCAAAACTAAAATGTTGCTGAATGTTTTTCAAAAAAATGTATGCTAATGGATATTCGGTTTGGCTATTTAAATATAAAGATGGAGCAAAGAAAAGAAAGATGAAAGGAAATGGAGAGAAGGGAGAGAGGCTTACCGGCGGTGTTACGGCGGACCGGCAGTCGGTGTAGCAGCAGCTGAGAAGCGAGAGAGAGAGGGTTCTGAAAGAGGAGAGAGAGCGTTTGAAAGTGTTTGACAGATTGAGAGAGAGCGTTTGAGAGACTGAGAGTTGAGAGATTGAGAGACTGAGAGTTGAGAGACTGAGAGTTGAGAGATTGAGAGTGTTTCAGTTACGCGTTTGAAAGGGAAAGTGAATATTGTGTGGATTTCGAGTCTTATAGACTCGATTTCTCCCACTAACTCGAGTTTTAAAATCTCGATTTTTAATGCATATTTCAAGTCTTATAAACTCGATTTCTACGTGGCTAAATTCCTCCAGGTGGAAACTTTGTCCACGTAATCGAAGAACAAACACGACAACTCGAGTTTTAAAAACTCGAGTTTTAATTAAATCTCGAGTTTCTAAAACTCGAGATGTTAGTTTCCCACATTCTTCTGAAACCGGCCAACTAACGAAATCATTTGTACAATAGCGTTATTTGGAAAGGGTGTCCAAAAACAGAGGGTAATATATAATAAACTCTCGAAGAAAGCCTCTATCTGTATTTATAATTCTCTAAAACACCACCGCTTTCTCTCACTCTAAACCCTAACACAGCAATGTCTCCTCGCACCGATCAAGAAAAAGCAGAGCTCACGGACGATGATGACGACGACGACGACGTTTTGGACGATGATATTGAAGCCCTAAGGCGAGCTTGCATGATCACCGGAGAAAACCCTAACGACCTCATCAACAACAACAACAACAATCCCTCTCCGTCTCTGTTTGCCGCCGGTGCCGGCGGCGACGACTCTGACGACGACCTCGAATTGGTCCGAAACATTCAGAACCGATTCTCCAACTCCGACACTCTCTCCTTAAAGCCTCTCTGTGCTCTCCCGCCAATGGCTTCCGACGACGACGAGGACGATTTCGAAACTCTCCGCGCTATTCAGCAGCGATTTGCGGCCTACGATTCCGGTAACTGCTCCTAATAATCTCGCCGTTTGGTTGGATTATCATTTTCTAATTTGCTTCGAAACCTTTTTGTTTGGTTGTTGATAATATTTGTGGTTGAAAATGTTGGTTCCATAGTTCTAGTAGTAGAATTTGGAAGAGTTAGTATAATTGAAAATGTTGGTTACAACATTTCTGTAATAAACAAATTGATAGGTTAAACAATTTAGTGAAATCTAGACGTTGAACCACATTACACATAATGGTGAAGTTCCATCGTCAAACTTAGTTCTTCGTGATTTGTGAATTCTTGTGGATAGTTGTTTATTAACAAGCAAATATTTTCAATATGTGTTTAAATGATTTAATGCTTTTGATTAAGAATTTATTACAACATGGAAATTATTTAAATGATAAGGATGCTCAATTGTAAAGTTACCTTGCTGATGATGAAGCCTGAACAATCCTTTCGGTGGAGTTAGACAGCACGACACTATCCGAATATTGAGGTCCTAAACTTTTAATTTTGATCACAAATAAGCAAACAACAAAGGTGTCATACCAAGCACTTAGTTATAATACATAAGTCATTCCCCCACATCCCATTTTTGTTTGAGAAATTGAATGGCGCCACTCGTGACTAATATGGACTAAGTGGCCACTTTAATTTATGAGTTTTTGAGGTCAAATTTCAATTTTAAGGGGCCAGGTATGAATTTTTTGAACAAAGCTCTCAAGACTCAAATATTACCTATTAATATATAGAATTAAAAAATCCAAGAGCTTTGTAGCTCAATTGGCACCTCCTGGAGTTTTCAACAAAGACATCCTGGTTCAATTTCCCCCCTCCCCATTGTAGCTATCAAATATATATATATATATATATATATATATATATATATATATAGTATTAAAAAAAAATTATCCAGGGGTGATTCATTATAATACTTTTTTTTTCTGTAAATTTATGTCTTCGTGTTTTGGTCCTGTTTAAAAGAGCTGGTGTGTGTGGTTATATTTGCAGATTCTTTGAAACAAGGAATTGGATTTGGGGGTTCGCTAAGTAAACCTCAGCAGCAGGTTGATGCCTCTAGTCTATCCTTGGAGAAGGAAACTAGCAATAATTTTATTGTTCATAGAACTAATTCTAGTGAAGGATTTATAGATTCTGAAGATTTTTGTAACTCTCGTCCGCTCGGTGAAAATTTGGGAATCCAGCCATCTAGTTTTGTTGAGAACCATCAACCGGGTGCTTCTAAGTCACCTATGTTGCCACTTAAGAAGTCATCCTTCCCAAAGTCTGCTCTGTTGCTTATGGATGCCATTAAAAAGAATAGATCCTCCCAAAAGTTCATTCGGAGTCAGTTGGTTAATTTAGAAGCAAGAATTGAGGAAAACAAAAGGCTAAAGGAGCGTGTTAAAATCCTTAAAGATTTCCAGGCTTCTTGCAAAAAAAGAACTGGGCGGGCATTATCACAGAGAAAGGATCCTCGTGTCCAGCTTATTTCAGTGAAAAAATCATTGGTTTCTAAGGATTCAAAGGTTGGTTGATATTTATCTTTTCATTTGGCTTTCTCAATTTTTTTTTTAATACCGAGACCAGTTCTATATATGTTTTGCCATTTGCAGCTTAAATACCAATAATACTTGTCCTTTTTTTTTTCTTCTAAATAAGTGTAATATTCATTACCCACCCCAAGAACGTAAAAAAAAACATGTCGTGTATGTTAAGAAATCAGTTTTTAGAGAATTTGATCTATGCACTCAATAAAGAGTTAGTACCTAGTAATCTAATACTGGTTGATTTACTCTCTTTGTATGTAATGATTGGTGTTTGTATTCTTTAAGAGTACTTTGTGTACACCTTAAGGGAAAGAACACTAAACTATTCAACTTAAATTAAATCTCAGATTTTGGGTGTTTAAGTTGCAGCAGGTGTATTGCTCTGATTTCGGTTCAGGTTTAGACATTCTGGCCTTCTTGGACAGTTTGTCTTTTACCTTTTGTGCTGATTGTTTTTTGATGCATTCTTATCTTTTCTCTTTTCTTCGAGTGTCACTAGTATACTGCCTGTGTACTTTGGCCTCAGCCTTTCCTTTTTCTTCTCTATTTCAATAAAGTTATTTTCTTACTGATAAAAAATAAAAAATTGTGTACGCCTTGTGTTCATGAAGTATTGTGTCATTCTCAATAAAAGTTTAATGTTTAAAAAAATTCAAGGAAATAAATGAAAACTGGCTGGCTGGACTAAATCATTTAGGATTAGTTCTAAAGGCTCAACCAAATTTGGGGTGGGAAGGGAGAGAGCAAATAACTGTTAAGATTTCTCTTTTTGTGATTGCTAGTCATAATTTCTTATTTTTCTTTTCTTATATAGAATTGAAGTTTTCAACTTTCTTTACATAATTTACTTGTCTGTTTTTCTCATGTTGACATCTCTTTCTTGTTTCTGTAGGTTAATGATAAGCGGGTTCATGCCATGTATTATGGTCCAGCAGAGAATTCTCATGTTACTAATTATAGAATGGCATTGACTAACTTCCCACTTTCATTAGATCGGAAAAAATGGTCAAAGGCAGAAAGGGAAAATCTTGGAAAGGGAATAAGGCAACAATTTCAAGAAATGGTGCTTCAAATTTCTGTGGATCAATTCAGGTATAAACAGGGGTTTTGTGTGTGTGTGTTGTGCCCTTAAATTTTGGACAAAAGCTTGGTTGTTGCTGTTGTTGTTGTGCCCTTAAAAATCATGTGCTGTTTGATAACTTAAGTTCTTAGCTACTTGCATCAGATGTTGAACTTTACGTTATAAAGCTCCATTCTCTTATACTGAAGCATGTGGTCTGGATTATTTGATAAAGGATAAATGATTAGCAGAACACGCCTTAAGTCCATTTTTTTACATTTGATAAAGAATACATGACTAGCAGAACATTCTTGTGCTTTAGTAACTGATGTCTAACAGTGGCTGACTTTCAGCTTTAATTAATTGGAAATTGGGTTTTGGTTTGATGTAGAAATTATGGGTTGATTGGAGTTTAAACACAGAAAGTATTGAGAATTAGGTTTGAGATTTAATAGACTAATAGATATGTTCACAAGTCTGATTTCATTTAATTAGACCTTTTTTTTTTTAAGTCATAATCTTTAGATCAATCAGAGAAAAGTAAAGAGAGAAGAGAAAAGATTAATGAGGCAAGTAGAAGATGAATGAGAAATATTTTTTTATTGACAAGGTACGCATGCCCTTGGAGGTTTTGGAACCCACGATCTCACCTCCACTCACTCTCATGGGAGGAGGAGTTGCATGAGCCAGAACTCATTGGCTGAATGAGAAAGAAATAGAGAACTAGAAACAAGAGAGAGGTACCAAGGGGGTTGAACAATGCTCTAAGTTGTTAATTTTTAATAATCTGCCATGCTCTCCAACGTGATAATTGCAATTTACAACTCTTTTGTAATGCTGCAGAAAACATTTAAAGAAAAATAAACTTAAGCCCATATTAAATACACCATGGCCCTACATTAAAACCCTAATTAAAAATACCTGCTGAATAAATACTGACTACCATGGACACTTAATTGGACCAAAAAGACTTCTTAAATTGAGTAGGGCACATAAAATGAGTTTTGGGCTTTCTTGATGGATACTCTTATCCAACCAGCCTATTGCTACAGCATAAGTTACGTTATGAATGAAATTGTTTAGAGAGTAACATTCAGAATATGACTAATTAATGAAACATTCAGAATGACCCCCTATAAAAAACTATAATGTAATCTTTTTTACCAGGCATCACCAAAAGCATAAGCTTGAGGGAAAAGCCCTCTGTCATTATGATCTTAGATTATGAGGCCATGGAAATTCTGTGTTTTTCAGGCTTCAGACTTTGCAAATTTGTCCCCATGTATAGTTGAGACTATGTAGAATTAAAGGACCTAGTTAGATCACCATTAGATGATTTCATACAGAGTTCCAAATCCATGTATATGGTGCTCAGAAGGAGAAAAAATAAACTAAAAAATAAAGAAAAAGACATAATATTAGTAGGGCACCAAGTCTGTGTTACTGGATCTTCTTCCTTCTTGTTTTCAAAGACATTTCTACATATATTGAGAATATCACCCCTATTTGGGTAACATTTTTTGTGGACATTTGACTTTCTAAATTGGTAACATTGTTTCATGGGCATGCTTCCCTGACAAATGTCTTTTTGATAGTGATTTAGATGGATCTTGTGGAGATTCAAATGATTTTGACAAGATTCTTGTATCAATCAAAGATCTTGAAGTTACCCCAGAAAATCTTAGAGAGTTTCTGCCCAAGGTGAATTGGGAGCAATTGGCTTCGATGTATGTTGTAGGTCGCTCTGGTGCTGAATGTGAAGTAAGGTATGTGTTTTCTTAATGGTTAGATCTTATATATAAAACTTCTTTGTCTTCAAATTTTCTGTTTCGAGTTGTGCAGTTCTTGACTATTGTTTTCATGTTTATTGATTTCCTATGAAGCATATGTATCCAATGAAGCGATCTTTGCAGATGTCTATGATAATCACCATCACAGACACATATAGCATGCTTGGGCTTAAATAAAAGTGCGAGGTCATCATAGATCATATAGGTGGGATACATGATGTGTGCTTTACTCAAAACAGTCTTGCTAAATGCGTCTGTGATGGCTGTCATCACAGACGTCTGTGACGCTCTCATTTCCTTATGTGTTTGGAACCACGGTCACTTTTTAAAAATTGATTGCTTTGTTTATTTTCTAATGGCTAAATATATACGTTTGTTAATTCCTTTAGGTGGTTGAACTATGAAGATCCCTTGATCAACCACAATCCATGGACGATTATGGAAGATAAAAATCTTTTGTTACTTGTCCAAGAGAAGGGGATAATTAACTGGTTTGATATTGCAGTATCACTGGGGACAAACAGGACCCCATTTCAGTGCTTGGCACGTTATCAAAGGAGTTTGAATGCTTCCATACTAAAAGGGGCGTGGACTAAGGATGAGGATGCTCAACTTTGTGCGGCTGTAGAGGTCTTTGGTGAGAGCGATTGGCAGTCTGTAGCATCTACTTTGGAAGGACGGGCTGGTGCCCAATGTTCTAATAGGTTAGTTTGCTATCTTAAAAGAATCTTTGAGTTTGTGTTTATTTCAACAAAGCCATCTTTTGCTGTAGTTAAAGCTACCGCAAAGTATTATTTTTATGCTGTATTTTCTTATTGAAGAAAGAGCGGTGAGATTGGGGCTGAGGAAACCTATTAACATTGATAGTGCATTGATTATGTAGAAATGTGTACTTACATATAATTTATATAATTATACGTGTGTGGATATATTGGAATTGGTACTTTTTATTGGAATTGTTTCAATATTATGTTCTACCATGTAGATTTTTTTACTGTGATATCATCTATCTGATGGTTAGATCATTCTATATGACCATAACAATTATCAATGTCTTGTGACATGGTCTTTAACATGTGTTGAGCGAAAACAGCTATTAGTGGAAAAAGAAAAGCAGAGAGAGATCTGGGCCTGAAGCAGACATGTGCACTGGAGGATTGAGAGCCTAAAATATCTGACAAGCCTCAAGCCTTATCTTGTAGACATGCTACTTTTTCTTGTGAGAGTGGGTTGCATGCAAGTTCTTCCTTAATCTTTCAGTTACCTGTCCAACAACCTGAATTAGTTTTTTCTTCCCTTTCCCAAAACTGGCTTTGTTCGTATTTCGTTGAGCCTTATCATTCCACATCATTTTTTTTGCTGTTGGTCATTTCCTTTTAAATCTTTTGAGGACTGGTTGTGCTCTATTGCTGCACTCTTTCTTTTGATGGCATGTTGACCGTCCTCTTTCAATTTGTGCCTTATAATAAGCCACCTCATCTTATATAATTATTTCTGTATCTGGAGTCTAATCATTTTACCAATATTGGGCCTTTTCTAACCTAAGCAAGGTGCATTTATTTTCTCTTCCCTTTTGTCTATCAAGTCTTTATCCCAAAAATACAATACCGCAGCATATATATGTGATTGATATAGTACTTGTGGTCATCTTTTTCCATGTAGTCAAATGAATTATATATCTTGCCATTATTTAACCTGAGTTCAAGGTTACTAAATATCTGATTTCTTTTTGCAAATAATTTTGCTGCTGTTGCCAAATGCCATTTTTAAGTTCTAAAAACATATATCCAACCAAAAAAAAAACGAAAAAAATGTGGCTTTGCTTTAATCAATCGTTTATTTCCAGATTTTTCTCTGACACATTTTTCTGGTTTCCTTCTTGCAATTATTGATTATATGCTTTGGATTATGTTTTATACTGAAGATGACATTTTTAGGACTTGGTTGTGTCTGCTCACTGGAAATTAATTAATTTCATTATTACATTTTATGACATGCAGATGGAAAAAATCTCTTCATCCTACAAGGGTAAGAGTGGGGAGGTGGATTGAAGATGAAGACAAACGCCTGAAAGTTGCTGTGATGCTTTTTGGGCCAAAAAATTGGAATAAGATAGCTCAATTTGTGCCTGGTCGAACTCAAGTGCAATGTAGAGAAAGGTACTATGGAATAATTTTAATTCAATCTAGATCCTGTGGTTTGAGAAAATTGCTAATTCTTTTGATTCTTATGACAGATGGGTCAATAGTTTAGATCCTTCGCTAAGTTGGAGTGAATGGACTGAGGAAGAGGATTCCAAGTTGAAAGCAGCAATAGCAGAACATGGATATTGCTGGGCTAAAGTTGCTGCATGTGTGCCTCCACGTACAGATAATCAATGCCGAAGGTATGAAGTTTTTGGATTTTGAGGGATGGACAACTAGATCTCATTATGTCAAATGTTTTACATCTATTTTTTAGTGACTATATATATAGTTTTTTAACCTTCTTCAATTGCATCCTGTTTCTTTAAAACCAGGAGATGGAAGGTATTACTTCCACATGAAGTGCCCATGCTTAAAGAAGCTAGAAGAATACAGAAAGCCGCTCTTATATCCAACTTTGTAGATCGGGAGGTGGAACGTCCTGCCCTTGGACCTAGTGATTTTCTTCCATTACCAATGATTGGTTCAATATCAGAACCAGAAAATGAAAATTCTTGCAGTAAACAGAAGGGAAGATTAAGGTATAATGTTCAGACACTTGTCTCCATTTTTTTTTTACTGCATATTCTGTACCAATTCTGACTTGATGCTCCCTCAATGCACAGAGGTAAGGCAACATCCAAGGAGAAGAAGAATGCAGCTTCATGGTAAGTTTGTCTGCTTGTCTAGTTTGATGCTCCAATTACAGTTGTCATAGAAGCTTTCTAGGATTTCTTAATATTTTTCTTTTCTTTGAATTACGATGGTGGATAAGCTATGCCCCTTTAATATTTTCCTTTCGTACTATCTATAAAGGTCGAGTCTGCTTTACTCAATGAGATTTTCCCCCCCTATGAATGCAGCAATGTTCCAAGGAAGATCAGATTCAAGAAGTGTGAACAACAATCTCAAGTTTGTTCTGGTACTATAGAGAAGAAAAAGCATCCCAAACCATGTTCAAAGAGAAAGAAATGCATCAAACCAGTTGCAGAAAACCAGAGTCTTGTGTTACTGCCTGAAAGTTTGGAATCAGGAACAACTAATGGTGAATGTGTAGAGGCTGCTATTGATAATAATTCTACATCAAACAAGAAGACATCCAAGCATTATTCTAGGAGGATCAAATGCACAACAGATTTGGGGGGAAACCAGAATGCTATGTTGTCTTCTGCAAAGCCAATGTTGTTAGGAATTACTAATGATGAACATCCACTTGATCATGTATCTTGTCTGGATTCAACATTGTTACCTATAACCAATGGTGAAGTGGTTGATTCAATGAATGAGCACATGCAGACAGGGAAGAAGAGACCAGCTAAACTGCGGTCAAAAAGGAAAAAGTGTATGGAATTGGCTGAGGATAGCCACAGTTTCTCGTCACATCCCGAAAGTGGGGAGTTTGGGAAATCTGATGGTGAAGGTGTGGAAAACAGCATTTTGGATATGGAAAAAGGGGCTGTAAAGCAACAAAAAAGAAGGAAAATAAGAAATGAGCCATCAGGGAAATGCCAGGATGTATCTGTTCTGTTCCAACAAGATACGTTGGAAGTCTCAAAACACAGAAACGTCTCTTCTAAGCAGATTTTAGGGGCAACCAATGGAGATGAAATTACTCTTGCTTGCTTTCTTCATAATAAACCAAAGAAGAGAAGGCTTGGAGTGGCCAAAAATACCAGCCAGGCCTGCTCTTCATCTAGTCCGAAAAAGGGTGTCAAATCACTTTCCAATGTAGCAGAAAAACTTAAGTATGGAAATCAAAATTTATCTACCACACAAGATAAGGAATCTCAGGCATTCTGTCTGGGTGGAAATCCTGATGATTTGTTACCTTGCAAGCTGCAGTCCAGTCATTTGGTGGATATGCAAACCATAATAGATAGTGACAACGGGCCTGATAGAAAAGATTTTGTCCAAGGCCAGCATGCTGCTCATGACGCAGTGAGCTTCAGCCCAGAAGGTGATTGTGAAGAGGATGGTGATATTACTCTATCTTGCCTTCTGCGAAATAAATTGAAAAAGAAGAAAGGATCCAAATTGATTTCTAGAGTAAATAGACATAATGATGGAAATCGATCCAACATGCAAGCTTAGGAATCTTAGACATGCCGTAATGATGAATCTCCTGTACATTTGTCACCTTGCTGCCTGCTGTTTGGTCATTCTGAGGATATGCTAACCTTCATGACTAATGATGAGCCTGGTTAGCTGGATACAGTCAAATCACTGACTGTTGCTCTACATACCTGTTTGGAGAATCTTTGAACATCAATCCGGAACGTCCTTATGAGTCTGGCTTGCTTTTCATGAGGATATCTAAACCACCATGGCTAAGGCTAATGATGAGTCTTGCTTGCTTTTTGTGAAATAAGTTGAAGAGACGACTTCAAGGTAACAGAAGTGGTAGCCAAAAAGGATTGATCAACTTCAAGATTATAACTCCTCCGAGAATGCCTTTTTGTCATCTTGCAAGTATGATGTTAAATCATTCAAATGATATACCAATCATCATCATAGCTGGAAAGGCGACATCATATCTCTTCTTGTAAGGTGAATAACTAGGAAGCATATTCACGAGGATGTGATAAGCCCCATACACTGGTGTCCCCTTCCCCCTTGGGTTTTGAGGTCATATATAGTTGTAAATTTAGTTTTGTGTAAGCGAGAGATGAAATTGGGATTCCAGTTTTGGGACTAAATCAGCATATCATATTGAGACCTAAATGCTTGTCCAGTTGAGTTAGTATAGTAAGAGGTGCATATTCTTGTCAAGGGAGCAATTTTGCCGTGTTACATTCATATAGCAACATTCACCATTTATTATTGGTGTATTTTTTGTATCTGCCTTTATTTTTGTCCCGGTTGGCTGGTTTAGGATATTGAAAATTTTGAAAGAATTTCTTGTATTTTGTGGTGCAAATTCTGTTGCTGACATAAGCCACTTTTTGTAGTGTTTTTTTTTTTTTTTTAATTTATTGTAGAAATTCCAACTTAGTGGACCGAAATGAAAATTCCTAAAAGTCAAGGAATCAAAATGAAAACAACCGAACTCCTAAGCATAATTTACAGTTTCATTTTGAATTGATATAGAAAAAAAAAATCCTTAAAATTGTGAAACGAGATAACAAGGATAATAACGACAAATTTGTCTCATAACACTAGCCACATGTATTCAAAATCGAACTTTTTTTTTTTCGTACGCTTAACTTATGTCATTATTTTTGTTCTTTCCTTTTTTTTTTTCCAGTAAAAATGCTTAATTTTCAAGCTTTATTTATTTTTAAAATTATACATAGATCTGAGAACATGAGTTTTTAAATTGAATGATAAATAATAGCCAATCCATATGAAAATTTGGTATACATTAATTTAATATAAAAAAAATAATTAGGGATAATTACACTTTACCCACTTGTGGTTTGCCTCTAATTTGATTTACCTACTAGTGGTTTCATTTTTGACACTTTGTCCACCTGAGGTTACCTCCATTTATGCTCCGTAACCCACCTCTGTTAATTTGAAGGGTAAATAAGTCTTTTTTCTCCCATTTTATATCTCTATCCTTTCATAACAAGAAAAAAAAAATTAAAATTAAAATATAGTATTAGTTTCTCACCATTCACAAACATGAAGAACATACATAAACATGAAGAAAATACACCCAGAAAACTAATGTAAATCAAATCAAGCAATACCGTTTCAACCTAACTCTCATCTTCACTCTCTCCCAAGTCAAATCCCAAGCTGTCCATGGCTCTGCACTCATCACCACCGCCCACGGCAAATTCTTCTCCAACGGCTTCGACCTCGCATGGGCCCAATCCGCCTACTCCTCCTCTGGCGCCATAGATCGACTCCACCACTTGGTTGCTTCCTTCAAACCAGTCGTCTCTACTCTCCTCTCCCTCCCTATGCCCACAATCGCCGCGCTCCCCGGCCACGCCGCCGCTACCAAATTCCTCCTCGCGCTCATCCACAACTACATCCTGATGAGGCGCGATCGGGGCGTGTTGTACGTGAGCAAGGTCGATATTGGCTTCATTTTCCCAGATTACTTTACGGCTCTAATGAGGTCAAAGATTGGCTCCGCCTCGGCTGGGCGTGATATATTGCTGGCCGGGAGGAAGGTTAAGGGAGAAGAGGCGGTAAGGATGGGAATCGTGGACTCGGCGGTGTACGATAGCGAGGAAAAGAGGCGATGCACGATAGCGAGGAGAGGCGGTGAGGATGGTTAGGTCTTCGTTTTCATAGCTGGGTTTTTCATGGTGTTTCATGGCTGGGTTTTAATAGTTGGGCTTGATTTTCATGGTTGGAAAACTAGTGGATTTTCGTTTGGATACTGAGAAAAAAATGGTGGAAAGAAATTTCTATCTGAGTTCTTTTCTTTATTTCTGTGCTTGTTTCCATGTGCTTGGCTTCATTTGGATTTTTGTTTTGATTTTTGATTTTTTAGTCTTTAGTTGGAAAGAAAATCTTGATCTTCTTGGGAAAAATTTAAATACCCAAAAAATAGATCAAAACAAAAATCCTAGATGCTACAATGTAGTTTGAGGTGTTGCAGTCTACTTTGTTTTTGTAGATTTACTGCCTTGGATCTAGGATCTTAGTTTGGTGAGCAAGTTGGATGGTATTGCTTGATTTGATTTGTATTAGTTTTCTAGGTGTATTTCTTGTTTGATTCAAGTGAGAGTGCGTGGAGAGGTGTGTTTGATCTGATTTTTTTTTGATTTTTTGATGAAACTTGTTAGAGTAACTGAAAAATTAGAGGTGGGTTATGGAGCATAAATGGAGGTAATCTCAGGTGGGCAAAGTGTTAAAAATGAAACCACGGGTAGGCAAATCAAATTAGAGACAAATCACAGGTGGGTAAAGTGTAATTATCTCAAATAATAAAGTACCATTCTTTTGTCCAAACCTCTCTCTCTCTCTCATGGCTAATAGCTCAATTCGCCTCGAAAGAAAAGGTTTACGGATTTGATTTATAGCTTTAACAAAATACATGGAGTATCAATTGGTAATTAGTCTGCCATTTCTTGTCTCATCCCAACAAAAGTAAAGATAAAAGGTTATTTTTAATTGAAATTTCTCCCCTAGGAATCCTCCACTTAGAGATATTTCCTAGCAAATTTAAAATCCTACGAATCACAACATGCATTAAAAAGAAATAAAAAATAAAAATTGAAGAATAAGAGAAGGGCGTCCAAAACCAGCTTTGGTCTCTATACTTCCTAAAACCAGCTTTTATCCTTCTATTTTTCCCATGACCAACAACCTACAGGAGGAAATTCACTCCACTATTGAACACGCAAGGGTTGCTGCTGTCCGCCTGTCCCTCATGCTCATTTACTCCACTTCAGCTGTAGAGATACTTTTGAATTGCGAGGTACCATTACGAGCTCAATATATATGAGTGTTATTCCGTGAAATAGCTCGAATTTAACACGCAACGCGTAAGAGCATTCACACCAGCTCAGTTAAAAATTTGTAAAATAAAAGAAAGT
Source organism: Castanea sativa (assembly GCF_040712315.1). NCBI lineage: Eukaryota > Viridiplantae > Streptophyta > Magnoliopsida > Fagales > Fagaceae > Castanea > Castanea sativa. Next base: position 27,612,431 of record NC_134016.1, read on the forward strand.
ACAATTTTTACACATTTTATGCAAAAAAATACCCACATCAGTGGGTGTATAAATAGCCAAAAATGTGGAAATCCATACACGAGCTACAGTACCGTGTAAATATACACGAGCACTGTAGCTCATGTATGGATTATTTTATTCCAAAATAGTTCGCTCCATTTTTCCTCTCTCTTCTCCGTTCTCAACGAACTCAACAAATTCAGTATCATCCACAGAAAAATTAACACAGCTACTCATTAACAAACTCAGACATACACTTGCTCAAAAAAAAAAAAAAAAAAAAACACAGATACACAAACACACCCACGATGCTTTGGTCGGTGGAGCTGCGGATTGGAGCTGGAATCGGTGGTGCTGGGGATTGGAGATCGGAGCTAGGATCGGTGGTGTGTGGATCGGAGATCGCGGTTGGGCTCGGTGGTGCGTGGATTGGAGATCGTGGCTAAGCTCGGTGTGGATCGGAGATCGCGGCTGGGCTCGGCGGAGGGTGGATCGAAGATCGCGGTTGGGCTCGGTGGTGCGTGGATCAGAGATCGCGGCTAGGCTCGGCGGTGCATGGATCGGAGATCGCGGCTGGGCTCGGTGTGGATCGGAGATCGCGGCTGGGCTCGGCGGTGCGTGGATCGGAGATCGCGGCTGGGCTCGGCGTGGATCGGAGATCGCGGCTGGGCTCGGTGGTCGTGGATTGGAGATTGCGGTTGGGATCGGAGATCGATGCTATAGATCGAAGATCGGAGCTGAAAAATGGGTAGAGAGAGAGAGAGAGAGAGAGAGAGAGCGAAAGAGAAATAAGAGAAGGAGAGAGAGAGAGAGAGAGAGAGAGAGAGAGAGACATGAATCATAAATGAAGAGAGAGAGAGAGAGAGAAATTACCAAAAAATGAAGAAGGCGCGCGGCAGTTGAGAGTAATAATAAAAAAAAGTGAGGAAATTATTATTTAATTAATAGAGGGAGTAGGATAGATGAACTGATGTGGGTGATTTGTAAAAATGAATGTGTAAAATTTTAAAAGGAGGTTTTTTGTGTAAAATAGAGGAAATTTTTACACGAGCTGATGTGTTTGCTCTAAGTGCTGCTGTCCCTCAAGCTCATTGCATATTTTTTAAGTGTACAAATTAGAGCCTTAAACTGCAGCACCTAAAGCAACGCATCCAGTGATTGCTTTCAAACATCTACTCAGATAATCGAGAAACCCCTCCAATTCCCTATCATTGTCTTGCATCTAAATCAAAATCGAAGAATTATTATAGGATTCAATGGAAGAGGGATCTTATCCCAAACAAAACGTCACACCAAGCTCAATATTTTGTTCCAACTAGGTTGATTTATGTTTCAAACAGGCTGAAGCTAGTTGTAAAGCTTTCTGGGTTGATTTTTTCCCTTGACACATGATTAATCATCATGGAACATTCGTCCAAACTCTTCTTCACCCTTTTCAGCTTAATCCTAACTAGTTCAGCATTATAAGCGTCCCTTTTCCTCACTGTTTTGATACACCTCTCACTTTAAGGTTCAAAAGGAGCATACAGTTAACTGCTCCAAGTCTTTTTCAGCAACACAAGCATTGGTCTCCTGGTGTTCTCCTCACAGGCAGCATTTTACACAAACATCTGAATCTTCCAAACCCGTGAGCCTTAACGTAACACTGATGCTAGTGAATCTTCCAACTTCATATCAGAACTCTTAACAGTATCCCAATGCTCACCCAATGAGAAAAATTCTAACAATGGATCTAAGACCCTAATTTGAATTCTAGCCAAAAAATTAAAAAGCAACTTGTAAATCATGACCGATCAATGATTAATAACATGTTAATCTAGTTGTCAAAATCACGGTCTGGGTCGTAAGATCGCACGATTTTATTATCCTATCTCCCCATAACATTTAGAATTGCATTAGGATCATATGGGATCCTACTAATCCTACTAAAAACATAATTTTTTTGTTTTTTTTTTATGGAATAAATTTTTTGTATTTGATGAAAATTTAAGGGTTTTTATTTTTTCATGTCATAATGGTTTGACTTTTTATTTTATTTTTATAAAATTATGTTAACCAAGCAAATGTTTTTTAGTTTTTAATTCACTTGTATTCAAAATGAAAGAATGTTTCATCATTTCTAAATAAAGAATTTGATGTTGGCTTTGCTGTCTTTTAATCTATAATGTTGTTAAATTTGTTTGATTAAAGTACTAATTTATGTTCTAATATTACTAAAATGTTTTTTTTATATATATATAATTTTATCAGTTATGCTTGTATATGTATATTGATTGATTGATTTTTTTGAGCATGCTTTTTAATTGTTGCTAAGTAGTATAATTTGAATAGTGTTTTTTTTTTTGTTTTTGAAAAGGATATAATTTGAATAGTTAAGTGTGAAATTATATTTTGATGTCTTTTGCAACTTTAGTATACAAATATATAATATTTACATAAATGATGAAATGGAAATAATTAAAATAAAAATATTTAAATATTCACTTCACCTTAATATTCATTTTGCTTTTAAATTTCATATTGTAATTAACTAGTTTTCATTTGCTAACTTATTTTGAATTTCAAACTTGAGACTTAGAACTTGAAAAATATTTTACATATATTTTGATATTTGGTTGCTAAATAAACATTTATTTAACTTTTTAAATATATTAGGTCAACTTAAATATATATGTTTCATTAATATAAATTTAACAATATAAAACATGCAAATTACATCATATGATGCAAATCTTAAATTTTTTATAAATAAATTTATAATTTATGTAATTATTCAAAATACAAAATCATTATCAATGTGTTTTTTTGCTTTAAATCTGAAAATATGTAAGATTTTATAATTCACGATCCGATCCTACAAACCAACCACCGAACCAAATTTTTATAACCTTGCGTGTTACCCAGTAATTGTGCAAACTGCAAACACAAGGGCCCAATAACTTTTCTTACAATAGAGGCATTTTCCTCCATCCAATCCCATGATTATTAAAAATATCCGAATAAACATAACAGACAACTAACCATTAATACTACCTGAGGTAAAAGAAAGAACAGTACTGATCAAACCACGGTACATAATAACTTCACCCCCTACCCAGAACCAAGTATATTGGAGTACCTATAAATAAAATATCCTACATCCTGAATCTGGTAAAAAAACAAAGAAATTCCAGTATTCAAAGGTTTGAGCATTAAAAAAAAACTAGGATCTGAATCCAAACTAATTATGGATCTAAGCAAATATTACTGAACTAGGATCCATATCATCGCCAAAAATAGACCTCAAGAAAAAATAATTATATATGCAACCAAACCAGAAAGGAAGGCAAACTAACTTCATATCCATATTATGAAAAGCCAATATAAAATCTAATATAAAAACTAGAAACAAAACATCATTGGCCTCAAAGCCAAGTCCAACATAAAAATAATCAAAAGTTCCAGAGTAACCAAGAAAATCCTTAATCTTTCAAACAGCTACGATTATCAAAAGTAACTTGTTTGCTCTCAAAATAGAAATGCATATCAAATTTCTGAAGCTTTACTGGTAGCGACCAATGCCCCACACTCTGATAACACCATCTGTATACCCACTGAACAGTGTGCTTCCATCTGCACTCCAGTTCAAGCTTGTGCAGTAGATAACCTGCCATTAAATGGAAAAAATTAAATTAAATTAAATTGACAAAATAAAAAAAACACACACAACTCCAAAAATAAAAACGAATAACCTTAGTAGGAGACTATCCAAACTCATCCTCAAGAGAACTATGAAGTTCTCTAAAATTTTTATGCAGCTTAATAAATAGAAAAGGCCATCACCAAAGACCTATGTAAATTATATACAAATAAAGAAAAACATCTTGCTAGAAGACCAATGCAACAATACATCCAAACAACCTACTTGGCATATTCAAAGAGACGATGGGTTTGAAGAATGCAATTACTCCATAGAAATAACAACAAAGTATAATGGTACGGAAAACGCTCAGTGAACAATACTTCAATGACATATTTGCAATTGTCAATAGTGCGAAAAGAATAATCAATACGAAAACAAAATCAATCCTGACAACAAGAAACTGAAAGATAAGAACATGAGAATTGACAGATAGAAGATATACAAACTACATTATACCATGTAACAAAGTTAACACCAAAAATTCCATCACTTCATGAAACTCACAAGCAGAACAAGTTGCTGCACAACCATAAGCCTAGCAAATGTTCACATGATAATTTAAACTACCATGCTATGCAATCCTAAACATTTAATTATCATCTAATACCAGACTTAAGAAATGAAATAAATAGCAAAATAACAGGACCCATCTGAGATCTAAACCCAAACTAAACAAATTATACACATCCACATCCAATAACCAATAAACAAATAAACACACAATATAAATTCAAAAACAATTGCTCAAATTGAAATTATACCTTCTTCTTTGTACTATTGGAAGAGGTGGTGTCATCGGCCTTCTCAGCCTCAGTCTTGAGATCCACCTTCAAATCCTCAACAATGCTCTTACTCTCCAAATCCCAGATCTTAATGCTCTGCTCCGTGGCGGCGCAAAGCCAGTACCTATTAGGACTGAAGCAGAGAGCATGAATAATGGCACCCGCGTCAAGCGAGTACAGCTTCTTCCCCTCAGCCAAATCCCATAACAGGATCACCCCATCTTTCCCACCACTGGCACAAAGCGACCCATCGGGCGAAACCGCGACGGTGTTCACATACCCGGTGTGTCCAGCCAATGTGTTCTTAATCTTACAGTTGGTCAAGTTCCAAACCTTCACAGTCTTATCCCACGACGCCGAAACGATGGTGGGTTGGAGAGTGTTGGGGCTGAAACGAACGCACGAGACCCAGTCCTGGTGCGCCTCTTGGTCAGAGATAGTGAACTTGCATTCTCCGAGGGTGTTCCAGAGCTTGATCGTGCGGTCACGGGAGGCCGACACGATCTGACGGTTGTCGATGGAGAAAGCCACGGAGAGGACGTCTTTGGTGTGGCCGACGAAGCGGCGGGCGGAGACGCCGGCCTGGAGGTCCCAGAGGCGGAGCTCGCCGTCCCATGAGCCGGAGAGAGCGAACTGGCCGTCGGAGGAGAGAACCACGTCTTCGACGAAGTGGGAGTGGCCCGTTAGCCTACGGCGAGGGACACCGTAGGTCTTGTCTTCCTTGGTGAGGTTCCAGAGGATGATGGATTTGTCGCGCGAGGCAGTCACGATGATGTCGCTGTTGTCGATGGGTGTTGCTATGGCTGTCACCATGTCGGTGTGTGCCCTCATGGTTCCGCGGAGAACGAGTCCTTCTGCCATGGCTCTGTGGCTGTGTCTCTCTCTCTCTCGCGCTTTTGAAAGCTTAGGGTTTTTAGGGGTGCTAAATGCGAGAGAATGCAGTGAAGAGAGAAATGGAGTAACAATGAGAGCTATTTATACGGATTGAAACTAGGGTTTTGTGATAACCTAGGGGAGTAGAGGAGTGTTTGTTTCTATGTTTATTCCCATTCTCAACCCGAATTTACCTTTCTAAATTTCTCGGATTTAAAAAAAAAAATTAAATTAATTTATAGAAAAACCAAAGGTTCAATTCAATAAAAATAAAGAGAGGAAAAAATTATTTTGCAATGTGTGGTTTAATAAAAAAAAAACTATATATAAATTAATTGACATTACATTAATAATTGGTGGGTCACTTCGGACTATAGTTATCATTATCGAACCAGACCTTGAACCATCGATATAGTATAATAGCTTAATTTTTCATATTTATATCATTATTATAAAGCATTATCATACTTATTTTAAGTTAATTCATGCATTTTATTGTTCGTTTTGGAATAATGCTAAATAATCAATTTTGTGATTAACTGAATTTTAATACGTAAATTTGTCTTTCGTAGGATAATAAAATTAAATAAGTGGATTTGTGCAAAGAAGAAAACTGATGAACTTTACTTTTACAATGGTGATGATGAAGTCAAATAAGACCAACCCAATTAAATTCAAGTCCAATTTTTTTTTTTTTTTTTTGAGAAGGAATTTAAGTCCAATTGAAGTAAGGAATCAAAGAAAATTTGCACCAAATCCAAATCCAATTCAGATTAGGACTCCAGACTATAGTTATCATTGTTATCTTTATCGAACCAGACATTGAACCATCGATATAGTGGTTCAACCATTCAAATTGATAGTAGCTTAATTTTACATATTGATATCATTATTAGAAATCATTATCATACTTATTTTGAAGCATAACTTTCAGCTCAGATGTCCAATCAAGATAATTTAAGTTAGACTGGAAAGCTAACTTAAAGGGTTACAACTTTGTAGCTTACCAAAAGTCCTAATTTTGAAGTTAAATGGACCAAAAACGTCGGTTAAGTGAAGCCTAAAAACTTGGAATTTTCTCCAAATGGGAATTCAACTTGTGATAAAATTCCTTGACCTATTTAAAATAGAGGAAAGTTGCTATAGAACATAATTTAGGTTTTCTTAAAGTTTCTTTATAGTTTTTTTAGAGTTTTATTTGTGTTATGGCTTGTTAGAAGCCTTGTTAAGACAAGAGGTAAAACCCAACCATTTATTGGTACGTTCTTAACAATTATTTATTGGTTTTAATGCTTATGTTTTTATGTTTTTTATTGTTTTACTCATCTAGAAAAATGTTTAGTTTTGTATAATCCTTTAATTTATCATAGACTCTGGGCACGTTAAATGCTTAGTATTGCTTGCAAACTAATTCACTAGTTTTGTTTTGCCTAAAATCAATCAATTTCATGAAACTAACTTAGACAATTAATTCTTGAATTCTTATTGAAAATCATCCAACTAAGATCATCATTTGTATGAATTTTAGTTGAGTTATAAAATAAATATTGTTAAGACTACCAATAGATGTGTTGTGTGTGGATTCCTAAACCTTAGCGCCTTAATATAAAGTTATTTTCTCTCAATTTAAATTACCTTCACTAAACTATCAAAAATCTCTTCAATTAAACTTTATTATTTTAGTTTTATTCTCTTGTGGTTTGCTAATCAATTACTTTTTCCCTGTGGATTCGACATTGGACTTACCGAGTTATTACTTCGCGACAATCCTGCACTTAGGAGCATTATTTAAGTCACAACAAGTTTTTGGCACTGTTGCGACTATCCTGCACTTGGGACTAGTTATCATTATCGAACCAAACATTGAACCATCGATATAGTGGCTCAACCAATCAAATATAATTGACTTTTATATATATATATATATATATATATATATATATATATAATTGCATAAAATATAAAATATATTAAAAATAGGAATCTTGAATTGATCTCTTGACTTTTGACTATTTACTTCAAGTTTAAAATTAAAAGACTAAAAGTTCATATATAAATGTGAAAAATTAAAGAAAGATATTATTATTTGATCAAAATAACTTAACATTACAAAACCATGGTTGGGTATTTTTCTAAAATTTTTATTTTTATTTTTCAGTTTAATTGGTTTTTTTTTTTTACAAATCTAATTATATATATAATTAAAGGGTCCTGTTAACGGGTGCTGCACAACACCCATTAACGTGGTATAAAATATAATAAAATACTCATTTTTTATGGATAGTAGGAAAAAGCTGACTATGTTTAGGCCCGTGTCAGCTTTTTATTGGAAAAATCAAGTTATTTTGTAACCAGACCAAAATACCCTTTTTTTTGTTCCAATACCTTCATCTAAAACCGATTAGCTTTAGGGCATCACCATCAGCTCTCTTATAAAAAATGACATTTTGACACACACCTACTTTATTATTTTAAAGTATTATTTTACCATTCAATATTTATCACATCTTCTATTATTTGATTTTAAGCATTAAAATAATATGTAAACCACATTAAATAATATATTTACTCAAAACCAGCCAATCTACAAACACACATCCAGTGACAGTCGCCACCAACAACCACTGCTACAACCACCGCCACAACCAAGAGCTTCCTCTACCACCCAAAATACAACTCAAAAACAATACAACCAAATACCCACAACAAATTCCAAATCCAAAAACCTAAAATAAATAAATAAATAAAAAACTCAAAATCTTTAACAAACACCGCTAGCCCACTACAACCACAAACATTGCTGGCCCAAAACTCAACCAACCACCGCCACAACCACGACACCATCACCGGCCTAAAATCCCAACCCAACCAATCAATCAATGACCCAAAACCCACACATCGGAACCCATCCCAAATACCCACGACCCGATTAATCGATTTGAAGGTCGGCAACGAGGGCTGTGGAGGTCGACGACGAGGGCTGTGAAGGTTGGTGGCGAGGTGAGGCAGCGAGAGATCTTGAGCAAGGATGAGAGGGAAGAGATAGAGAGTGACAGAGAGAGAAGAAATGAGAGACCTGGCGGCGAGGTGAGGTCGGCGGCCATGGCTATGGAGGTTGGCAGCTAGGTGAGGCGGCGAGAGATCTTGAGCAAAGATGAGAGACTTGAGCATGGAAGACTGAGAGGGAAGAGATAGAGAGTGACAGAGAGAGAAAATGAGATATTTTAATCGGTGAGATGAGAGAAAGGAGATGGAAAAAAATGGTTGAAAGGGTATTTAAGTAAAAGCATGCAATATTTGTTGTTTTTTTATGCCGCCTGACACGCATCATTAATGTGATGTTGTTTTTCTTGATTTCCTAATTAAAGTAGGGCTAATTTAGTAAAATTATGCAGACTTAACGGGTTCTGTCCAGCACCCGTTAACAAAAGCCATAATTAAATAATTGCATAAAAATTCAATATAAAAAATTATTAAAATAGGAAATTTGAATTGATCTTTAAAATTATATAACTAAAAAAACTAAAAAGCTCATTCAATCAAAATAACTTAATATTAGAAAACCATGTTGTTGGGTAGTTTTCTAAAAAAAAAATGGATTTTTACAATTTAAATGACATTTTTTTAATAAACCGCGTATAGACACTTTTAAAATGGACCAAATCACAGGTGGGAAAAATCCAATTACTCATTAAAAAAATAATAACACGACTTACTCACGTATAAAAATCCTAACAAATATACACAATATAACATATGTGTTATATTTTTATGGGTTCTATACATCTATAACATTAAAATGCCACTTAGTTTTTACATTAGTTTAATTGTGTTATTTAGATTTGTAGGGAAGTGGCCTTAAACATAGGAAACATTGGGCCTGATGAGGAGATGGGCCTATTTCTTGTTGACAAAATGAGGTGGCAAGCCCATTAATAGGGAGATGGACCTTGGACTGTAGAAGATATCCCAACATCCATGAACCTCGGATAGGGTGGACCTTGGAGCGTTTAATGAAGGACATAGAGAGACACAGAATGTTCGAGGAGCCATATTAGAGCTTCCTAATAAAGTAGCAACTACTTCTACATTAATTGAATTTACATGCCTAGCACAGTCACTTTTATTGCTAAATGACAGGCCTAGACAGTGTTGGGTAATTATTGAGTACTCTCGGAGTACTATAAATGCGTGCTCTCTCCTCTCACATAATTGCGAGTCCTACTAATTAAATTTATGATGGGACCCACAATTCATGTGAGAGGGGAGAGTATGCATTTATTGTACTCTCGGAGTATTCAATAATTTTCTAGACAATGTCTAACAAAGTTTATTATTTTTGGTTTTGTTTTCATTATCTCATGTCATGTAAGATTAAGTGACATGCTGGAATTTTCAGTGTTGATCCAAGAACAATGACATTTTATGAGAGAAATTTATTGATTAGTACATTTTATAATCATTTGAAATGCATAGATCTACATATTTGAAATGTTCAAGCACCATGAACCCTAATCCAAGGCAATAGGAAATAACAAATGCATTATACTTGGTCTAACACTTTCCTTTTTCTTTTCTTGAGAAAAAACGTCATGAAATTTCATTAAGGAAAACTTAGTCGTAATTAGCTGAAAGTACAAAGTAAAGGTGTAGAGCAATATTCTCCATCCACACTAAGAAACCTCTAACATGTCTAGCTAGATTGTGAACGATAGAATTCCCAAGCCTACAAATGTGAGAGAAAGAAATACACCAGCTTGAATCTATGTTGGCTTTGGTCGAGGCAAGAATATGGCCAAAAGGAGAGAGAAACATCCTCGTTGATGAGGCTCTTGATCACAATTTCTTAATTGCCTTCAAGGATAAAGGTTGAAAAGCCAAGTTCTAGAGCGAAAGAGATAGCTCTTGTTGCAACCAAAGCTTCGACAATATCTGATGAATATGGGAAAGGAACCTGCTCGGAGAGGGAGCTTGACCAAGAGAAATCACGGTGCCCAGACCTACCATTTCGATATCTTTAAAGGTTGCCCCGTCAAAGTTTACCTTAAGAGAATTTGCAGGTAGGGGGTCCATCTGACCCAAGGAAGATCACGAGCAGAGTTTTGAGATAAGATTACAATGTTTGCTCAGTGGAAATCTAGAAGTGCTTGCTGGGCATTCTGGACAACTTGGTTGATGGGATAGTCCCTATTATTGGCTATGATCTGGTACTAACGGTACAACACTATCCAGAGAATCATTGCAAGCAAATTTAAATTTTTTTCCCTCTCCATGAGCATAGATGACAAGTTATGTGATTGTTGAAAAGCTTTAAGCTTGGTGAAACTTCAACTTTGAAACTGAGTCCCATACTACCGAGATCGCTGAGCACTCCCATAGAGCATGCAATACACTCTCTGCATTTGAATTACAATGATCACAACTATCATCCTTCTCTTCAAATTTTTCATCACAAGGATTGCCTCTTTACAAGATCGCCATAGGAAATTTTTAACTTTATTAAGGACAGACAAGCCCCATATAAGTTTCCAAACTCCCCCATCGTGATTCGAATTCACAATATTGGGCTGAGCAGAATTTTCTTTGGTAAGAAAACAATATCCAGATTTAACTGTATATATACTCGATGATGTGTATGGCCAAACTAGCTTGTCCTCAACATAGGTGTGACATAAAGGAATACTTGTTATTAACCCGACCTCTTGAGTGCTAAATAAACCTTGTATCCTGGTCGAATCCCACTGTTTAGAAACTGGGTCTATAAGATCACATACCTTTGTTTCCTCAAAATCAACAATAAAAAAGGATAAAATTCTTGGCTACTTAAAGGATGGTAACCAGGCATCATTCCAAACCCCTATAGACTCTCCACAACCCACTCTCCATCTAGGACCTTTCAAAAGGACATCACGATCCCTTAAGATGTTGTGCCATGCATAGGAGCCACAAGTGGAATCTAAAGCCTCCATTATAGAGCAATGAGGAAAAAACTTCGATTTAAAGACTTGGTAGAACAAAGAATTCTTATGATGTAATAGTATCCATGCTTGCTTATCTAATAAAGCTTCATCAAAAAATGGCTAGATCCTTAAATCCCACTCCTCCATCTGATATAGGTTGACAAAGTGTTTCCCATTTTACCCAATGAACTTTTCTTTGCTCTCCTTTTGGTCCCCACCAAAACTTCCTAATAAGGCTTTCAATCTTCATGCACAAATTCACAAGAAGTTTGAAGCAACTCATTGTGTATGTTAGGATGACTTAGACCACAACCTTAATTAGCACTTCCATTCCTACTTGAGATAGTAACTTTTCTTTCCACCCTTGAATCTTCTTCCACACCTTCTCCTTTATATAATTGAAACTGGCTTTTTTGTTTCTCCCTACAAGAGATGGCAACCCCAAATATTTCTCATACTACTTTATCTCCAGAACGCCCAAGGCTAATTTAATATGGTCTCTAATGTCTTCAAAAGTAGACTTGCTGAAAAAGATTACAGTTTTGCTTCTATTAATTTGTTGTCCTGGGCACTGAGCATAAGAATCCAGGATGTTAAGGATTTTTTGGCACTCCTAATTGTAGGCCGGCAAAACAAAAGATTGTCATTTGCAAAATAGAAGTGTGTCAGGTGAGAGCTATTTCTACATAGAGAATAACCTCGAATCAATGTTATGGATATCGTTCCATTGCAATCGAAATGGCTGAAAAATACCATACCGGTAAGCAAACCGGAATGGCAAACCTCCCTTGTTCCACCTCTAGTAAAATTTGGACTATTTAGGATTATTTCGGGTGTTTCGGGTTATTTTGGTAAATTCTGGTTGAAATTTAAGATTCGGCCGGTATAAATTTTAAGGGAAAAAAATGAAATGCACATACCAAATTGTACAACTACATCTTTAAAAACCATCAACGATGAGTTTGATCTGGCGATGATGAGTTGTTTTGGGGGAACTTAAAGTGAGAACTGAGATAAGGAAAAAAAATACTGCGAGGAGAGAGCCAAAGGAAACCAGAGGAAACCACAAATGTTGAAGATGAAGATAATAAATTATAAATAAAGAAGTGGAAGAGTCCCAAAATGTGTGGAGGAGAGACAACTAGAGAAAAAGTAGAAAAGCTACAAATGTGAAAGAAGTAAAAGTGTGAAACGGATGGGTGGTAAAAAGAAAAGGAAAAACAAATGTTAGAATTAGGAAATGCAGTTGGCTTGGGTAGTGTGCTAGACGAATCTATATATATAATAATAGGTAAAGCTGAGAGAAACTGAAATTTAAATTCCAAATTAAAGTTCCAATTTTACGCCATGTGTCCTAAATTATTTATTCTTAGAGAGTTTTATTTCTTAATTTTAGAATCAAATGTGGGACCACATCATAAATATTCATTCAAGTGAGTTATTAAGTACAAAAACCAAAGAGTTTAAAATAAATGAATCGTAAAAAAAGTGTTTCACAATAATTGAAAAAAAAAAAACATGAACAATTTACATTCTATACCTAATAATATCCTTACAAATTTTTTTTATAGAGTTAACAAAATATAAAAATGACTATCAATAGTATTTAAATTATATATATAAGAATTATATTATGTATCTTATTGTATATTTTTAAGTGTATACATGCATATGCATAGAATTACAAGCTAGTTTTTATTGAGCCACTGACAACCTTTTCATTTATTTTGTAACTTGGAATGGAAGAGTGTTATAAATATTTGAGAGTAGTCATGTCTCCATAGTGTTGCATCAAAAGAGTTTAGTACTTTAATGAAAAAAATAATTTAAATGAAGTAATTATAAAAAAAAAAATGCATATTTTAATCAAATATGTACTTATAACTTTAAAACCCTTTCCTATCAAAAAAGGAAAAAAAAATTAAAACCCTTAATAATTCACATGGTTTGTTTATCAATATATATATATATATATATATATATATTTATAAAATAGCAAAACCCCGAAATAATATGCAACGGTATGCCGAAATAGGCTGGTATTGAAACATTTTGTTCCAATGGACAAATTGAAAGAGGTTCCAAAACGGTATTTATAACATTGCCCTAGATGTCACCATTGGTTGCTGCTTTGTTGATGAGACCATGCAAACCTTCAATACATAGCAGGAAGAGGAAAGAGGATAAATGGCCACCCTATCTAATACCTTTGGATAGGTATATCATGCCTTTTGGTTCTCTATTAACAAGAACTGAGTAAGAAATAGTTGTGATACATAGCATGATAAGTTTGATCATTGAAGCCCATTTTTGTCATAACCGCTACAAGATATGGTCATTTCACCCTGTCATAAGCTTTACTTATATGAAATTTGATAGTCATAAATTAATTTTATCCTGTGTGTTTCTGCATACTGTGGAGAGATTTAAAAGCTACCAAAATATTATCAGAATTAAGGCAACTTTTAGTAAAAACACTTTGATGTTTTGTGATAATTTTTGGTAAGATTCTTTTCAACCTATTTGCCAATACTTTTGAAAAAATCCTATACAATACATTACAAAGGCATATAAGTATGAATGCAGAGATATATTCGGGGTTTTTCTTTTTTGGGATAACGGTGATAAAAGTGTGATTTAGGTGTTCAGGAAGAGAGGAAGAATTAAGGAATTTAAGAACTGATTGAGTTACATCATCATTGGTTAAACTCCAAAAATTTGTAGAATAAAAGAGGCATATCGTCCAGGCCTGGGACTATTAAAGGGGCCGTCTACTTTAGAGCTGCTTGAACTTCCCTGGCCTTGAAATCTGCTGAGAGCTAAGAGTATGTGTTTGCACTAATGATGAAACTTATGGAGTTGGTTGCTGCATCAGAATTTTGTAGGTGAGCCGAAGTGAAAAGTTCTTGGTAGTAATCTATTAAGCACTTGTCCATGTCTTCAGAACTTGATCTCCACTAACCAAATGTGTGTCGAATTTTAAGGATTGAATTTTTCCGTTTCTGTTGTGTTGCACGGTTGTGAAAAAAATTGGAATTCTTATCTCCGTTTATTGCCCATAGTACCTTTGTGCGTTGGTCCACAACCGGTTCTCCTTATCAATGAGATCATTAATCTCTAGCTTCAAAGCATGTACTCTGAAATTTACCCCAGTTCTCATGGCTTCTTCCTCAGCATTCTTGAATAATCTTCTCTTTTTTTCTAATTCCTCTCTAACATTCCCAAAGTAAACCCGGTGCTATCTATTTAATTCTTTGCCAGATTTATCAATTTTCCTTATAACCTCCACGGATGGATTAGCTATGTACCTTGAGGACCACATGGCTTCAACAATTTTGGCACAAATCAGATTAGATAGCCACATTTCTTCGAACCTGAATGGCTTTACAGTATAGGGCAGCTCCAAACCATCTAGTACAATCCAAAGTGAACTGTGGTAAGATGTATCCGATGAAAGGTGGTGAACTTTTGTACTAGCAAATTTCATAAGCCATTCATTGTTTGCAAAACCATGATCAAGCCTTTCCTAGATTGTTTTGGCCAAGTATATTAAGATCCAACAAACCCGAGATCAAGGAAGCCACACTCGTCCACTACATCCTAAAATAGCTGCATCTGAGCTTGAATTCTATTGTTGCCTCCCAACGTTTCATAGCTTCTCAATAATTCATTGAAATCCCTAGCGTAAAGCCATGGTAAGCTAAATCTATTATTCAATTGGCAGAGCATATTCCAAGATTCAAACCGTTTAAGCGTCATGGTTCACCATAAAAGCTCATGAACCTCCACTCATCCTCCTTTCCTTCATTGATTATGGCGTCTATATGGTTTTTGGAGAAAGTGTCAACATCCAGATCAATCGAATTTCGCCAATATAGTGTCAATCCTCCCCCTTTGTTATTTCTCTCAACAAAAAACAAATTCTCAAAATCTAAGTTGTGTTTGATTTCTTTTAGCCTAGCTTCGTTTCGACTAAAAACACTACAGAGAGATCTTTTGTCCGAACCACTAATTCAAGCTCCTTCCTTGTACAAAAGTTCCCAAGCTCATGACAGTTCCAAAATAGAAAACTCATTGAGATTGCCGAGGTTGCATTGCAGCCTCCATCATTGAATTTTCTTGGCCATTCTCCTCAAAGACTTGGCACTTTTTGTTGGGTAGCTCGGGTTGAGTTTCTTCACCTTCATCTTTGGTTCTTTTACTCGAAACGATATTTTGCATATGGGAATCAGTAGGGTTGGGGTCGTGCTATTTTTTTCCACTTTCGTGGAGCTAAAAGACCCGTGCTAGAGGAGTCTTGAGTGTTGTCATAATTCTCTCCTAAAATCTCTCCATTAAGATCTGTAGTAATGGGCAAAATATTAGTATCAGGATCGGTTATAGATATGGAGATATTATTTGTGTCAAACTTCTTAATGGCCGAATCAATCTCATTTAATTGTAATTCAAACTCTTGAAACTGATTATGGGAAGCTGAAAATTTCAGATTGCATCTGTTACCTCATTATTAATGGTAACATCCTGAGCCACATTCCGGAAAATAATTGTCGCAAAATTCGAGGTTGTAAAATTTGTAACTACTGTGTTGTCAATGATACCGTCACCGCCCTAGGGATGATTAGAAAATTCACCGGAGGCTTGGTGATGGGATGTATCATCGTGAGCATGTAAATTTCTTGGGACTGAGCTCTCTAGTTTAGTATGAACATAACCGTCACCCATTCTTAATACAGTAGTAAAGGAGAATTTCTCGGGATTATACGGTAAGGCTCGAAGCCGAGCACCATATTCCTGTTACTCTAACATGAGAGTTCCTTTGCTAGCAAGCCAAATATCACACTCTTTATCTGCGTGGGACACCCTACCACACAAGTAGCAAAAGTTTGGAAGCTCATACTTAAAGGAGACCCATATGACATCAGTGGCGTTGATAGCTATCTTTCAACCCCTACAAAGAGGTTTTGAAGCATCGACCTTCACTCTAACTTGGAGAAAATCTTTGACCATCTCATTCAAATGATCGGATGGAGAGATAGTACCTATCATTTCCCCAATTTCGATAGTTGTCTTAGGATCAAACATACTAACCAGCAACCCATGCATTTGAATCCAAAAAGTTGTAGATGTAAACCTTAACTTTCTTGTAGGAATAGAGAAATCATAACGTTGAAAGATGACCATGTGCTTATTGAAAGACCAAGGCTCTGTTTCTAATACCTGTTCTGTATCAGTTTCAAGTTCAAACACAAATAGGAGAATGTGATCGCTAGCCTTTCTGATTTTGAAATCATTTCTACCAACTGCTTCTACATTGAGGGCTTTTTTGGTCATAAATTTTGCTGTGAGGACATGTTCTCAACTACTCAGATTCTTTGATTTCTTCAGATTGACTTTTACTCCTTTTGTGTTAGTGAGGGAGATTTTCTTCCAATCCTTTAGGACGTCTTCCATGGTAAGAGAGGGAAAAAAAACACAAAGTACATGACGAAAAAAGTCAATGAAAATGATGGAAAGAGACATAAATTTTGAGGACAAGAGAGACAGTGGTTCCCCGCTCCAAAAAGGAAAGCCAACAAGCCATACTAATAACATTGTTATAAGAGGGAAAGAAATACCATTTCGAAGAAGATAACATAAGTTCTACTATCTAGTTTCTTAGCAAAGAGACTAGAGAGAGAAAAAATTAAACCCAAAAAATTTAGTAAATTTAATTAATCTCATTTAAAAATTTGGTCTAACACTTGAAGTAATGCAATGAATGTCATCACATTTTTTACGCGATGCATGAATATTAGTTAATGACATGTGAAAATAGATCTACTCGTATATAAAGAATTTTTTTTGCAACAATCATGATTTGATGCCCCATATGTCTATACTAGGAAAAAATTCAATCTAATAAAAAATTACTATAGATCAAACATTTTTGTCTCTCAATGTCTATAGATCTACATAACTCAATCAATCTATCACAAAATAGCTAATTAACTAATATAAGAAGTCCTAATTACTTAAGGGTAGAAAAATAGTACTTACATGCACCAGAATAAGTATGAGTGTCATATCAGTTATCGTTGATGCCACCTGCTTGAAATCAATATTATATTTATGTGGATACAAGCAGGGAAAGGTGGAAAGAATCGGATAGTTTGGACAGATTGAGTAGGTTGATGCACAAGGCTTTTTGGTGGTTCAAATCCTAGGATCTCACGAGCATAGCATCAATGATCACTTTGTTCCTTCTCTCATATTTGGATTCACAAAATTTCATTATGCTTATGACTTATGATGGAGGAGTTGTAACACTAGTAGAGTTGGATGTATTGATGATGATCTATTTTGAAAATCTTATACTAAGTGGTAGGAACTATGATGGCTTATGCAAGAGTGAGTTGATAGTGAATGCTTGTTTTTGTGGATGGTAAAGTGAAGGTGATCTAGTATAAGAATTTTGTGGGTTTGGACAATTGGATGGTTCCTATAGCATAAAATGTGCAAGGTAACTCTCTAATTAGGCTCCTCCTATTCTATGATGACTCCTTCCATTCATAAAAGAGATTTTTTAGAATTTATAAAACCTTATTCATTGAATAAGATCGTAAGATAAAGATTTTGCGAATGACAAAAGACATATATATATATATATATATATATATATATATATATTGACAATGGTGGTTTTTAGGAAGAAATAAACTCGTTACATACAAAGAAGTCGACGACTCCATTGAGCCCGTCAGCTTCATATACGTGTGAAGTAGTACGAAATTGACAGCACCATAGGCCGACGACATCACCTCAATACCCGATGGCATCTACATGAGATGACGGGAATCCTCTGGCCAACGAGAAGAGAGAGGCCAACGGGAGTAAGAAAGGCCGACGGGAATAAAAGAAGCCAACGGGAATAAAGAGCATAACGAGTCTAGCAAGGCCTTGCTTGACCTCCACGAATATCTATACAAGGGAATATCTTATACCCCACGATTAACCCTAATCAAGGGAATCCCTATATATAAAGAAAGGATCCCACAAGATACGTGTATTTATGAGAATCTTCCCTACAAGGAAAAACCCTTTCCGCCAAGAAACGAATGTCAGCTCTACGCAACTATAAAAACCCCCAAAACCTTCACAAACCGAGGTACGCATAATTTCCCCCAACTCTGGCACTCTAGAGTTGTAAAAGTTCTCTAACTTAACCTTTGAAGGGTATTTGGACAGTACCACACTGGAACTCTCTGTGAGGTCTTCTTCTTCTTCTTTGTTGGACAAGTTTTGTCTAGAGCATGTAAGGATTGTACGACTTACTGACGATATTTGGCATCATCAGTTGGCGCCGTCTGTGGGAAAGTTGTAAGCCATACTACCGTTTCCCAAACAAAAAGTTGCATTGTACTTACTCGCTCGATGACGACCACCAACAATAATCAAGGAGACGAACTACGTACCATTGCCCTTAAGAGACAGGTTTAGACTCTCGTTGTGGCTGTAGAATGCCTCACCAAGCAAAACCGTGACCTAGAGGAACAATTATGCCCAAAAAAAAAATGCAAGGCTTAACAATCAAGAGGAGGATGAAGAAGGTACCAGCGCTGAAAAAAGGGACCAAGATGGGTCGGAGGGCAGCAACGCCCCAACCAAACAAGAGCAACAGGATACAAGCCGTCCATCCGCTACAGATACGGCTCCACCATACATGGTCGCGGAGATGCAAATGACGAAGGAACGGATGGACTTCATGATGAACGCCCTCAGAGGACAGGTGTCTAGTGACCTCCACGAGTTGGTCCATCTAACTGATTCACCATTCACTACATCCGTCACTTCGTTTCCCCTTCCACTGAAGTTCCGCATGTCGCAGGTAGAGGCCTACGACGGGTCTAAGGATCCCTTAGATCACCTGGAGTCTTTCAAAACCCTGATGCACCAGCAAGGCGTGGCAGATGAGATCATGTGTCGGGCCTTTCCCACTATACTAAAGGGCCCTGCAAGGGTTTGGTTCAGCAAGTTGACGCTAAACTCCATTAGTACCTTCAAGGAGTTGAGCGCCCAGTTTGCCTCGCACTTTATCGGGGGGCATAGGTATAAGAACTCCACTATATGCCTGATGAACATTAAGCAACGGGAGGACAAAACGCTGAGGTCTTACATTATCCACTTTAACAAAGAGGCCCTCTCAATTGATAAAGTTAACGACAAGATACTCGTGGTTGCATTCACGAATGGGTTACGGAAAGGGAGGTTTTTGTTTTCCTTATACAAAAATGACCCGAAGACTATGTCAGGCGTGCTTTACAAGGCTACTAAGTACATGAACGCGGAAGACGTGTTGCTTGCCTTAAAAGAGAAGCCCAAGAAGAGGGAAAGACAGGAAGAGGCACGGCAGGATAGGGGATAAAAGACAACTAGGACTGGAGACCGATGGGAAGATAGACTCTCCAAACCCCCCACTGGGAGGTTGGAAAGTTTCACCCCGCTCAATGCCTCGATCGATCAAGTCTTAATGTAGATCAAGGATAAAGAAGCCTTGATTTCCTGGCAAGCTAAAGGGAGACCCTAGTAAGAGGTCTAGAGACAAGTACTGCCGTTTTCACCGTGATCACGGTCATGATACATCCAATTGCTACAACTTGAAGCAGCAAATAGAAGCTCTTATCAGATAAGGAAAGTTACAAAGGTTTGTCAGCAAGGAAAGGACGGATGCGTAGCAAGAACAGGCTGCCCGAAGGGAGAACGAGTGTCCTAAGCCATTCCTAGGAGACATAAGAATGATTGTGGGGGGGGGGGGAACTACAGCTTTTGGCTCATCTAAAAAGGCCAATAAGACTTACTTAAGGATGGTTCCGAACATTTAGCTGACGAGCTTCATCCCAAAATTGGCGCGGGTCGACAACCCCTTCATTGGATTCTTAGAGGAAGATGCTTGACGTCTCCACCACCCGTATGACGATGCACTCGTTGGCATACGGGTAAGGGACTACAACATACACCAGGTCCTAGTTGACAATGGAAGCTCTGTTGACATCCTCTACTACCTAGCGTTCCAGCAGATGAGGATTGAAAAAGAACGATTGGTTCTAACTAATGGCCCGCTTGTTGGGTTCTGAGGAATAAGAGTATATCCCCTCAGTGTAGTCATATTGCCCGTAACGGTTGGTGATTACCCTTAGCAAATCACTAAGGATGTAACATTCCTTGTGGTCAACTGCTCGTCTGCCTACAATGCCATCCTAGGATGACCTACCCTCAACTTATGGAAGGCTGTGACTTCAATTTATCACCTGATGACTAAGTTCCCCATCGAATATAGAGTTGGAGAAGTATGTGGGGATCAAATGGCGGCACGCGAGTGTTACGTAGTAATGTTGGAGATGGACAACCATCTACAGACCATGAGCATAGAAGAGCAGCGGACGGTTGCAGAACCCGTCAAGGGATTGGAAGAGATACCCCTCGACAACTCTAAGCCTGAGCGGATGACCAGGATCGGCAGATCGGCACCCTTGCTAATCCGCCGATCCGATAGGCACTCACGACGTTCTTAAAAGAAAATCAGGATATTTTTGCCTGGAGTCATGATGATATGCCTGGGATTGACCCTTCAGTCATGGTGCACAGGTTGAATGTGCCACCCTCTTTCCCCCTATTCGACAGAAGAATCAAGTATTCGCCTAGGAATGGGACAAGGCCATAGCGGAAAAAGTCCGCAAATTGCAAGATGTGGAATTCATTAGGGAGGTGAACTACCCTGACTGGCTGGCCAATGTAGTAATGGTTAAAAAGGCCAATGGAAAGTGGAGGATGTGTGTAAACTTTGAGGACCTGAACAAAGCATGCCCCAAAGATAGCTACCCCCTTCCGCGGGTTGACGTCCTAGTAGACTCTACAGCCAGACACCAGTTATCAAGCTTCATGGATGCTTTTTCTGGTTACAACCAGATCAAACTGGACGAAACTGATCAGGAGAAGACTTCGTTCATCACCAGCTAATGCCTTTTTTGCTATAAAGTAATGTCGTTCGGTCTCAAGAACGCGGACGCAACATATCAAAGGCTCATGAACAAGATGTTTGCACATCAGATTGGAAGGAATGTCCAAGTCTACGTTGACGACATACTGGTAAAAAGCCGAAGGGAGAACGACCATTTGGACGATCTCAAGGAGACCTTTGACACCTTTTGCTCCTAAACATGAAGCTCAATCAGAGCAAGTGTGCGTTCGAGGTGATGGCTGGAAAGTTCCTAGGGTTCATGGTGTCTCAGAAAGGTATCAAAGTCAACCCAGACAAGATCCCGGCCATAATAGAAATGGCGCCACCAAGGAACGTGAAAGAAGTACAAAGCCTCAATGGCAAGGTAGCTGCGCTGAATAGGTTCGTATTAAGGGCAACGGACAAGTGCCTACCTTTCTTCCACACGCTAAAGAAGTCTTTTGAGTGAACGACCGAGTGTCAAAAAGCATTTGAGGATCTAAAGGCCTACCTCTCTTACCCGCTGTTGCTGAGTCCCTCCAAACCAGGGGAAGAGCTATTCCTCTACTTGGTTGTATCCCTGGTTGCCGTCAGTGCAACCTTAGTCAAAGAAGAAGACAGGGTACAGAAACACGTATACTACATTAGTCGAGCACTTCGAGGCGCGGAGGAAAGGTACCCACCAATAGACAATGGACAAGTTGAAGTCACGAATCGATCCTTGCTCAAAATTATCAAGAATCGGCTCAAGGGGGCAAATGGTATATGGCCAAAATAGTTGCCAAGCGTACTATAGGCGTACAGGACGACGGCCAGAACTCCTATGGGAGAGACGCCATTTCGCTTAGCATACAGCAGCGAGGCCGTTATCCCAGCTGAGGTCGGATTCACAAGTTACAGGGTGGAGAACCATGATGAAAGCAGGAATAACGAAGCCATGCGCCTACAGCTTGACCTGGTAGATGAGGTCAGGGCAACAATTGAACAAAGTTAGCACAACACCAGGACCTTATGGCCAAGCACTACAACTCCAGAGTTAGACGTAGAGATTTCCAAGTCAAAGACCTCATCCTAAGGAAGGTCACGAGCTCTACTAGAAATCCCTCCCAGGGAAAGCTGGGACCTAATTGAAAAGGACCCTACAAAATCACTTCGTGGCAAAGGAAAGATACCTATTACCTAGAGATGCTGGACGGGCAGAAGTTGCGCCACCCATGGAACATGGAGCACCTGAAAAGATACTACTAGTAGACGACGACATGAAGAACAACACTCCTCATTTCCAGTTTACTTCATTTTAGTTAATTTTTACTATCTACAATACTTTTTAAGCCCAAAAGGCGGCTTTTTATTCTTTCAAGAACAATTTTTTACTTATACACACATTTATCACAATTAGAGGAGTTATTCAGATATGACCTGTGTATGTATATGTCTCTATGAAACTACATCTGTGATTAAGTCCATAAGTGGACAGGTCTGTCCCAAGGGGTGCCACCAAATTAACGAGTCCACAAGTGGACGAGTTCATTATTAGGTCCACTAGTGGACGAGTTCATCCCATGGGGATGCCTTGAAATTACTAAGTCCACAAGTGGACTAGTTCATTATTAGGTCCACAAATGGACGAGTTCATCTCATAGGGATGCCTTGAAATTACTAAGTCCACAAGTGGACGAGTTCATTATTAGGTCCACAAGTGGATGAGTTCATCCCATGATGATGCCTTGAAGTTATCAAGTCCACAAGCGGACGAGTTCATTACTAAGTCCACAAGTGGACGTGTTCATCCCAACTATTCACCAAGTCCTTTAGAGGATAGGTACATCCGAACATGTATGCTAGTCCCAAGGTGGATGGACATATGCATATCTCAAGATAAGAATCAACACATAACAAAAGCATTAAACAGATGCCATAAATAAAAGGAAATGTTTACAACAAAGCCCAAAAACAAAAGGGCATTTAATATTATCTGAAAATAAGACAAGATACTTAAAAATTTGAAAAGATAAAACTAGGATGAAGGATTCTAGGCATCCGGGGCAGAAGGGCTCTTAGCATCTTTTGAAGGAGGGTCTTTAGCAAACAAGACCAAGGGAGCGACGGGGACTTTGAAAGCAGGTTAAGCAAGAACCACACCGTCATCTTTCGGATCCTACTTTGAGTGAGCAGAGTTGTCGGTCTCCTCATTGACGGTGTAAGCACTAGCAGGAGTCATTGGCACTTGGTCATCCATGGAGATCTTGGACAAGTCAAGGTCTAGATAGACGAACCCAACCTGCTTCAGGTAGTCATCAAAACCTTCGCCATAGTAGACGACACACGTATCAATAAAATATTGCAAGGCCTTAAAATCCACCATGGCGTCGCCTTTGGCTTTCTCCATCTGCTCTTGAAGGGTCGTCAGCTCCTTCTCTAAGTTATCCTTGTCCTTTTGCGCCTTCTCTCAGAGGTTGGATTATTGCTTCAGTTTTTTAGTAATAGTTGTCAGCTTCTTGTTGAGGGTGCAGATGGCCTCCCTGTATTGCCCCTGCTCCTTGTTCTGGGTCTCTTGACGCTTTTGAAGCCGACTAATCACCCTTTTTTGGGCGACACACCTATCTTGGATTGCCTTCATACGCACCAACGCCTGAAATCAAGGCAACCGTCAGCCAATGAATGAAAAATAGTGTGGAAGAAAGTCTGAGAAAAGAACGTACCCTAGAAAGGTAAAAAAGACCCGGCTCCCAAGTCTTTTGTTGTTTGCTCAACACAAGAGTCCAAGTCTGCCTCCTTAATGATTGACTTTACTGTCTCAACGGCATGTTCCTTATGAGTGAGAAGACAATGAACGTTTCCCTGGGTGACGGGACCCATCACCGTCATCAAACCCTTACCAGCTCCATGGCTAGGTTTGGGAGGCGACGACTTCTTTAATTATTTGTCACCCATAGGGATGATCGGTCCTTTCTTGAGTGGACGATCATCCTTCCCTTTATTTTTCCTTTTGGACGATCCCTTGCCAACGACCTTGGGAGTCGACGTTGACACCCCCTCCTTCTCCTTCTATTTGCACGCAGCGGTTGACGCCCTTACCAAGGCCCTCTACCTTCCTGCTTCCATTTTTGCCAAGGACAAAAGATGGACATTAGAAAGGTAGACGTTAGTACAGGTAAGAATGAACAGAAGAAAGTGGACATTTACATCGACAAGAGTAAGCGTTCAATCTATGAGCTACAGTAGGCGTGTAGTGTCTAGAGTAACAAGATCCTTCCACTTTCATTCACCAAAAGGGATCTCTAGCACGCAATGGATGAAAGCCTCCTACTTGTCGATTATTTGTGGACAGATGCTAGCTGAAACAGAAAAAGCAACGAACGACGTTAAATACACAACAAATGAATGAATAAGAGGGAGAATGCTGGCAGTGCTAAACCTAAATCTAGTTTTGTCAAAACCATGGGGCATAGTGTCCCACTCCTCTTGACGGCACACTCAGTTTGCCCCTTGACCGAAACAATACCTATTTTTCCAATTCATGTTTGAGTCAGGCATGTCTGACACCAGCCTGAGTGACATTATCCTTGCTGCAAAGTGATAGATCCCCTGGGATGAGGAGATGTGTTGGGGTCTGTAGCAATAAAAGAACTCGTCGAGGGTAAGCCAACGGTTCCCACCATTAAGACATCCCCAAAGCACTTCAGCTCCTATAAATATCCTCCAAGAATTGGGAGCTATTTGATTGACGGACAAACTTAAATAATTGGCTAGCTGACGGTGCAGTTCCGTTAGTGGTAGTCTCAATCACGCCGCAAACATAGCGTTGTACATGCCAACGTTTGCAGTCTTCCCAAAATAACATCATTCAAACTTCCTGGGCAGACAGCTGGGGATGTTTTTAGGGATTTGATAACGATCCTAAAGTTCCTTAAATATTTTGGTCGTCATCTTCAGGTAAAAGTCATTGACCATCCACATTGCAGGAAGAATAAAGGACGGGTTCCGTCGTCCTCTTGATTCCTGAACCTCCCTCAGAGGGTGTTCCCCCCGTCATCCCCACTTTTGTCCTTATCCTCCTCCTCCTCACCCTCTTCTTCACCTTCCTCTTCCACTCCGTCCCTTTCTCTCTCGTCGTATTTGTCCTCCACATCTCCTTCATCCTCGTTCTCATCACTCAAGGAATGGGTAGATGGCTCCCTTTCGGGGGACCAAGGGGAAAGACGACGCCCTGACGGAAATACTTCATCGTAGCCCACACCCTCACGGACTGCTGACGATAGTTCACTCACTGCTTCCCCATCTGACATCTATCCACCTACAAGCAACATAGGTATTATCTAAGAACCTATCTTGACGAGGTCTCAAAACGAATGGGGGGACGGGATGCAAAGATATAAATGAAGACAGGAAGAAGAAAACTTACAAAAATAAGCGGACGGGTTGAAAGCAACGACCCCTTCTAAGGTTGACGGCAGTGAGGTGACTGTGACGAAGGTGACTGTGACGAAGGTAACAGGATGACAACTCTCTCTCTTATGATTCGTAGAGATGAAATAAGGAAAAATAAGAAGAGGTGATGAACTATTTATAGGACGAAGGAACACAAAAAACGAAGCAACGCTTTTGTTCAGAATTGAGACCAACCAACTTGTGCCACCTATTCTAGCATTTAATAAAAGCTGCTCAAGAACCATTAATGATACCCCTTTTTCCAAAAAAAAAAAAAAAAAGCTATAGATTGCACTCCATGACCCGTCAGCTAAAAGCCGACAAAATCATGGAGTAGAGGGCAGCTGACAAGGGTGTTTTTTAGGAAGAAATAAACTCATTGCATACAAAGAAGTCGACGACTCCATTGAGCCCGTCAGCTTCATATACGTGTGAAGTAGTACGAAATTGACAACGCCATAGGCCGACGACATCACCTCAATACCCGACGACATCTATATGAGATGATGGGAATCCCTAGGCTAACGAGAAAAGAGAGGCCGGTGGGAGTAAGAAAGGCCGACGGGAGTAAAAGAAGCCAAGGGGAATAAAGAGCATGACAAGTCCAGCATGACCTTGCTTGACCTCCACGAATATCTATATAAGGAAATATCTTGTACCCCACGATTAACCCTAATCAAGGGAATCCCTATAAGGAAAGGATCTCGCAAGATACGTGTATTTATGAGGATCTTCCCTATAAGGAAAGTCCATCTCCGCTAAGAAACGAATGTTAGCTCTACATTATTATAAAAACCCCAAAACTCTTACAAACCAAGGTACGCATAATTTCCCCTCAGCTTTGGCACTCTAGAATTGTAAAAGTTCTCTAATTTAACATTCGAAGGATATTTGGCCAATAGTACACCGATACTCTCTGTGAGGTCTTCTTCTTCTTCTTTGTTGCACATGTTTTGTCTAAAGCATGTGAGGATTGCGCGAGTTACTGACAATTTTTGACATCATCATATATAAAGAAAGTTAAGAACACTTTTTAAAAAAAAAAATAAAATAAAAAACTCATTTTAAACGTTATATTTCTCGAGCATAACAAACTAAATCCAATAATTTCAAAACTAATGAACTAAATTCTATGATGACTTCTTTTTATATACATATATAGGTTTGAACCCTAAATCTCTTACTAACGACAATAGATTTTACCAGCTAAGCGAAATAAAACCCACAAATATTTTTTTTAAATAAATTTTTTTCTTTTGAGATTTAACTTATGATAAATTTGAGATTTTTTTTTTAGAATAATCTAGAACCTACAGTTAATTGAGATTCTAAAATTTAACAAATTAAATCTTATAAATTCAAAAGTATAAATGAAACCTTGATATTAAAAGAAAAAAACTAATTAAATATCAGCATATTTAAGTGGAACAACATTATATTTGAGATTTAATATCAATTGAATTATGAAATCAAGTTTTTGATTTATTAATTTTGAAACGATAATGTAATTATTACTTTTTTAAAATTTAAGGGTTTAAGTTATTACTTTTAAAATAATTTGTTTTAGTATGTTACAACTATAAATTATATAGGATTTAAAATGTAAATTTATTAATTTTTAGGAAAAATAAAGAGCTAGGATTTTTTTTTATGAGAAGAGCTAGGAATCTATATCTATATCTATGTTTATAATATATATATAAATCAAAGCCATTTGATTTTAGGTTGACCTTATAATATTATGCCATATAAGCTTTTGAGACCTCATAATTTTACATGCCATTTTTCTATCATATATACTTTCAAATCGAATTTAAATTTTAGTCTAAATTTAAACCCTCAATTAAAATCTTGATGTATCATATTTTCTTTAAATAGTCGATTGTATAAATTTATATAAAAAACACAATCATAATAAATGCATAATATTAGAAAGAATATATAGTTCTATTTCAAACACAGTCATAATAAATATCTATTTATAATTATCATAATCATTAACTTTCATTTAAAAATTAAAAATTAAAAAAATATAATATAGCATGAGCAGAAATATAAAATATGTTTTAGCTACCTATAGTTGAAATTTTATTCATTCGTTATTTTATTTTTTTGAGAAAAATATTCATTCATTATAATATGTTTGCACAATACACAAATTAATTAAAAATCATAGATAGAGTTAATATTCACAAAACTTAACATAAAATATTTTTTTTAATAATTTGATAGTTTAGATATGAGAGATTTGAATCCTAAACATAGTTGTTGTTATATGAAATTATATAATGATATTATATTGTCTAAGAACCAAAAAAAGAAAAAGATCTAAAAGAAGAATAATATTTTGTTGAACTTTCCCACGTATCGCAAGGTTTCTGGCTAGTTATATACAAAACCAAAGACAATTGGCATCTTTTAGATGAGATCAGCTAAATGTCAAATGTATTTTTATATATCAATTATTTTATGAAGAGATTTTATATTTGGTTGATCTTATAATATTTTGCCACAGAAGCTTATGAGATCTCACAATTTTATACGTTATTATTTTAATATAAATTTGTTATTTTGAATGAAATTCTAATATAAATTTTGTGATTGACTTAAAATCTATTTTATATTTAAACACTATATTAAAATCTTGGCTTAATATATATAGTGATAAATACTAGATTAAGTAGTTGATGGTGATTGAAATAAACTAATAAAATACATGTGAAAAATTGATTACATTTTGACATTTTGTAGATGAGATCAGCTAAATGTCAAATATATTTTTATATATCAAATTTCTTTTTATGAAGACAATCTTATAATATTTTGTTACTAAAGCTTATGAGATTTCACAATTTTATACATTATTATTCTAATATAAATTTGCTCGGAATGAAAATCTAATATAAATTTTGTGATTGACTTTAAATTTTGCGTGAATAAGTTTCAAATCAAAACACAATAATAATAAATCTCTATATATAACTATCATAATTATTAAATTTCCTATTTAGAAAAAAAAATTAAAAGAGAAAAAAACTATCATGGCAATTTTTTCAATGCATTGTATGAGTTATCGAATAACCACTAGTTAGTAATATACTAATATTAAATATTAAATAATATAATAGCCCACGGTGAATTTGGGTGATGAACCTATTAGTTAGGATGATGTAAACTCAAATGTCCTGGATTCAATCCACTTCAATCGGATTGCGAGGTTTTTGGGATGTTTTTGTAAATAGTCTTAACTAATAAAAGATAATGGGGTGTTTGGTTAATATTTTTAAATAATTATTTTTAATTTTTAAATAATATTTTATACATTTTTACCATACATATTTTTATAAATATTTTTTTACAACAATTTTTAGTTTTTAAAATAGGGACCAAACTGGCGTAACATACCAATTCCCTAAGTTTAAAAATAAAAATAAATCCTAAAAAAAAAAAATTATTAATAAAAAAAAAACAGCAACTTTGTCAGATTATCTTAAAGACAAGATTGATTCGGGTTCCAACAACTAAGTGCAGCGGTAGCCTCTGACCCACGCCTCTCTCCTAATTTTTGAGGTTGTATTCTCAGGAGTCTGTATTCTACACTCTACTTCAATCCTAAACCCTCGAGTCAAGATATATAAGGCTAACTCCTTGACCCTTGTAGACTTGTACTCTCTCTCGTATTGTTGCGGATTTTCCTAAGACTGCAACGAGAAACAGCTTTCTCCTTTCTCTATTATCTTTTCCTTGAAACAATTCTCTGTCTTATATATCTCTGTGTTCCATTGGTTTATTTTTGTTGTGCAAATATTTTAATGGCTTCCCCAGAAGCCAAGGCATAGCAATGGATATTTGGGTTCCATAGCTGCAAAATGCTTTCCACGTTAAGGTCAGTTTTCATTCCTATATTGGTTTTTCTCATCTGGGTATCTGTTAAATTGTTTGTTTATTGCTTTTTTTGCCCTTTTTCCTCTGCTGAGTTTTTTGAATTTGTCCGTTTAATAGTAGAACTAGGACAATTTCTTTGTTTATTTTTTTTAAGGGTTTGTAGGAAATGAGTGTTCCTGTGCATATATGCTTGTTCTTTTTACCTGTCTGTGTAATTATTATTGGGTTTTGTCAGAGATAAGCTTTTATGTGATCCAATTACTTGCCATTGATATGTGTATTTGATTGTGAAACTAGGGATTTTTGGAGAAGGCACAGGAGGAAGGCTTTTGTTACAGTTGGAGTTTTAGGAGGTGGGTATTTCTTGTATAAACTGTATGATGCTCACAGGCGCAAGCTCGTTGATCTGGAGAGAGAACTCGCAGATGAGCGGGAAGGCGAAAGACTCATTAAGGCCCAGTTAAGAGAATTGCAATCTCATCATGTTTTTGTTTCATTGGTATCATGAACATTGTATTTCCAGAAGTATGTGTATTTTTGGTTTCTAATATTGTTGATTTCTTTGTTGATATTGATAGAATGCAAGCCCATTTTGAGAATATTCAAAGAATAGCTGATACAACAACCTTGCCTCATGCAATGCATCATTTAAGTAGTCGGATAGCAGAAGAGTTGGACCTTTCTCAGCTTCTTGAGAGGCTCCAGAATGCAAAGAATCAACCAAACAGTTTGACGCATTCAGAGAAAATTGAACTGTGGGATAGACTCAAAATTATAAGTATGAATATATTATTTTTTATTTTTATTTTTATTTTTTTTTACATTATTGTGCTTGTAACATACTAGCTTCTAGGTTTTCTTTAATCTCACTGTCTCAAGGATATTATGATTAACCTAGCATGTATTGGACATGACACTTTCTTAGGTTTTACAAGGATGGCTTTGTCCCTTTGGGCAATGACAATGCTGAGCTTATACATTAGAGTTCAGGTCAACATATTAGGGAGACATTTATACATTGATACCGCACGTGGTTTTGAAAGCTCCTATTTCCTTGTAAGAGCCTGCTGCCTTTTCCCTTCTTATATTAAATTATTTATCCAAACACTTAACACTTTATTTTGTTCATCAGAGGTTCTGGTATCTATAATTATGTGTACATTTTTTTTCTAGCTGGACACATTTTGCAAATCCTTACAGAATTTTTCTCAACTTATGTAATCTAGCGCAACTGATTTCTTTGCTTATGGAGAAGTTTTCTTCCTATAATGAAACAATTATCCTTAATATTTTGTTATTAAGTAACATGAAATGTAGTGTTTAGATTATCAATTAATAGTTGGATTGTGGACTTCAACTTTCATGGCTAAACTACTCCCATTAGCACTGTCCATTGAGACTTCACCATATGCCTGAAATAGTTTCAGTCCTTTCACCTTTGTATGTAGTCATTTCTTGATACTCATCCATCATATGCATATAGTATAAACATTTAGAATAATTTAAATTAGTAACATTGCTATAAATGGTGGGTTAATTATGGATTTTGAACTTTCTAAAATGTAGTATTTTACTAATGGTAGAAATGTTACACGTAATTTACTTTCCGTAGAAAGGTTATGTAGGGTAGATTGGGGAAATTTGTTTATGTGTGCTTGTGAGCTTTAGAATAGTAGCAGTTATAATCTTGGGGTTTATCATGGTGAAAGCAAGGATTTAGGTTTTGCATGTCAAATCAGGGTTTAAAAAGTTTGAATTTTGGTGGTTGAAACAGAGGACCACATGGAAATCCCTTGATCACTTGCTGCTTCATTGAGCTCTGGCCAAGGACTTGTGGTCTTTTGCTTTTGTGATTTTTGGGATTAAATGGGTGATGCCTTAGAAGGTGTTTGATGTGATTTTCAGTTGTAAAGAAATGTATGGAAGGCAGAGAAATGGAGCAACTAGGATTTCTGTTTAGGTTAGCTTTATGTGAACGGTTTGGAAGGAGAGAAATAATCTTACCTTCAACAGCATTGACTCATCTACTCTTGATTTAAAATCCATATTTTTTTCCATAAGTTATATGAATAGTTTTGGCACCTCCACCTTTCTGAATGCTAAAAAAAACTTAGATTTTCTTGATGATACTTCATTGCAGTTCTGTTGGAGTATCCTTTGTATATTTTATACTTAGGTTTCTCCTCTTTGTAATAATCTTTTATATTTAAAAAGGTCGTACCTAGTGCCTAAAGCTCACACTTCTGTGGGGTTTTGGAGAGGTCATGGCAAGCAGCTTTACCCCTAATTTTTTTTTTTTGGAGAGGCTGATTCACGAAGTCAAACCTGCATACTGCTGTTTTTGGTGGATAAATGGTTATAGAAATTCTAAGTTGCAGCAAACATAGGTATTTTTTGGCTGGTTTGATATTATTTGTTTGTTAACAGGTAGAAAAATATATGGGGTGAAATCTTTCTATATGCTGATTAGTACTGGTGATGTGCAATACTTCCCAAGGAAAAGTACATGAAAGGTTAAAGTTCATCTTAAAGTAGTGCTCTTTACATGGGCTGCAACATTGGGGAAGATTCTTTCTCTTTCTCCCTATTGGTAAGTTACACAAGCACCTGGTGGGTCTTTAAACTACAACCTCACTCTCCATCCCATTGTTATGGG
Organism: Castanea sativa; assembly: GCF_040712315.1. Taxonomy (NCBI): domain Eukaryota; kingdom Viridiplantae; phylum Streptophyta; class Magnoliopsida; order Fagales; family Fagaceae; genus Castanea; species Castanea sativa. The sequence continues at coordinate 27,644,673 of NC_134016.1, forward strand.
AGGAAAAGTGCTAGTTGAGCTATAGCTCAGGCTTGGGGAAGATTTTTACATTTGATAATCTAAGAAGAAGACGAGTGATGCAAGACAAAATAAAAGTAACAATAAAAGTAAATGATGAGGACAACACACCTTATTGGATTGGATTTCTTATGTAGTTGGATTAGTTTAGGATTCCTTTGTTAATTTTGAGATTAAATAGGTATTAGTATTTGAGTGCAAATATGATTAGTTTTGGCGTGCATTTGCCTGAGGATTATTGTGTGTTTTGTGTTTTTGGTTGGGTCCCACGACACTGTTCACGACCCAGCCAAACTTGTGAAAACGCAGATTTCGAGGTAAATCCTGGGTCCCATGGTACTATTTATAACTTAAAAATTATTTTGCTACGGTGTTTTCAGCAATAATTTTCAGTTTTTAGCAAAATAAGCGGTAGCTAAACAGACCCTTGATATGTTGTTATCCTTTTATCTCTTTATTTCCTGCCTTCCTGGAAGCTCTAGCTCTATATAAAGGCTTTAGGTGGTTTATGTTTGAATAGACGATTGATTGATTAATGATATTCAGATTGGAGATTTTCCAATAGTTGGGTGCTAATTCCTGATACCTTAGGTGTTGATGCCTAAGTTTTGCTTGGTGCTAAATCCAAGTGACCTCGAAGTGCAGATTCTTAGGGTTTGTTTTTACTTTTCTTGTTACTTTTATTTTGTCCTGCATCAATTTTGGTATCAGAGCCAAATTGATTCATTAAAAAAAAGAAAAAAAAATCCTTGCTATGTTCTCTCATCCCATCAAACCACAATACCAACACAGATGCCATCTGCCGTAAAGAAAACCCTTATCTGGAAAGCCCACAACCCACACAGGCAGATCAGGCCCATAAGAAGTCACTGCCATTGTTAGCCTCCATCACTAGCAGTGGACCCCATCGCACCAGCGACTTCAAGTTTCGCCATCCAATGCCACAGTGACGACAATCCAGCCTTTAAATCACCATCTGTTGACCTGTTCCAATCGTGACACCAAACCATCTCCATTGACCCTCGAGCCCAATCCTTGTCAATGCTGCACTGCTGGAAGCCTTCACCTCGTGCGCCACCATTGGACCAAGCTTCAGTGCAGATCCGACCACTCCATGCCACTCCTTTGACCAAGACACATTGTGAGGGACTATCGACTCGAGCAACCTTAGACCCATCTGATGCTTTGAAATTTCTGTTTGTGAGTACACACATAGAAAACAAAAAGATTTGCCTGCCTATAATTCATACATGGTAGCCTGCCCAGTGGACCCGCACAAGTTTAAATTTTCTGGTTCAAAATTTTTGTCAATATATTCTCTACGTGTTTGGTTAACATACCTTTCACAAACAATACTTGAACCTGACCTTTTTGTTTATCATATAGTTGAACCTCACCTTTCTGTTTGTCATTTTTGATTGCTAGTCCAAAAAAAAAAAGCACCCATATGGGCCATATCTTTGACCACATTTGTGCTCATTTATTAAAAAAAAAAAAAGTGTTTCAAAATCTTCGAAGTAGCTAAACCTTATTATTAATTGTGGAGTTAGTCTTAATCAGTAAAAAAAAATTCAAAACTTTGAGCAAAAGTACTACTTGATTTTAATTTTAGCCAATGACTAAATTTCCTACTCTATTTGGTTAGCTTTTGTTTTATATTGGACATCAAATTGCTAGGGATTTGTTTACTAGTCTGACTTGCATTCACATGTAGAATACCCTTTGCATGTATATATGTAGTGGTTGCATTGTGTCAAGTTTCAAGTCACAATCTACTTCCAAATCCCAATTTAGTTTTGAGTCTAGTTTCGAGTCCAAGCCCACCATGGAACCAACATTAGGGGATTTAATGAAAGTTCTCCAAGACCTACCCACTCAAGTAGAATCAGTAAAGGCTTTCCTCCAATGGAATGAGAATGAAATTGACCATGAGGGTACACCGCCCCATAGGCGAGGTTATCGTAATCATAATGACCATAGGGATGTTAGGGAAACTGAAGATAGGATACTAAAAGTGAAAATAGAAGCACCTACCTTTGATGGTCATCTTGATCCATGGGCTTTCATTGATTGGTTGTGCCAAATGGAGCAATTTTTTGATTGTTATAATTGAGCTGCAGATAAGAAGGTTAGGTATGCAAAAATGAAACTCTTAGAGCCAACCTTTTCTAGGAGGACCTCGAAGATACCTTTAGGCGAAGACATCAAACTCCCCTCACTAATTGGCCAGAAATGAAAGATACATTCTCTAGGAATCATCTTCCCCTAACTTATAAGAGTTCCCTCTTAGATGAATGGAATTGCGTAAGGCAAGGTACTAGTTATGTGATAGAGTGCATTGAGATGTTCAAAGAGTATAAGAGGTGATGTCAAATTGCTAAGGATGAGGTCGCAACATTCTGTAGGTTTTGGGATGGGTTAAATCCCAGAATTATGAAGGAATTGATCATCTGAGGAGTGACATCCTTAGATCATTACTATGAACTTGCTAGAAATTGTGAGTTAACTTCTAGATCCTTGTTTGCAAGGCATCTTGAAATCCATAGTGTCGCCACCAGCTCTACCTTCAAGTAGCAAGCCTCAACTCACCTTATCCCCTCCCAAGCCCAACATAATTAGTGCACCATTAGCTAAGGATGATAAAGGAAAAGGAGTAGTTGGTGAGCCATCAAAGCTAGGTTCCCACCTACAATGCTTTAAATGTCAAGGCCTTGGTCATATTGCTGCTAAATGCCCCATTAAGGCCTTTATTATTCATGAAGAGAATAAAGAGAATGATATAGAAGAAGTATATGAACCCAACATGGATGAAATCAATGTCATAGATGATGAATGTGAGGAAAATCTTAAACTTGGTTGCATTCAAATAATACCACCTAACGACAAGCCCCATGAGAGTAGTCTAGAAAAGGCAAAGAGCGAGGATTCCATTTCCCATGTCACCCAACTTGCATGTGAAAATTCCATTACTGAAAGCATGAGTCCATTTGAAGTCAAGCCTTGGAAGCCTTTAAGCACTCTCCCATTTTCACCCCATGATAGAGCACTTGAGTCAATAGGAACATATAAGCATCATGAGGTAAGTAAGCAATTTCCAGCAAATGATAATCCCTATAAATCCAAGCTAATTCAAATTACATGAAATTTCAAGCAGGGGGATTATGTCATGGTTCCAAGTAAGCAATTGCAAGCTTGTAGTACTGAATCACTCAAAATGTTGAAACATGTTGGACCAAATGCATGTCTTGTTGATTTTCAAACTGGTTACAAAAATGACTCCTTTAATAATGAGAATTTGGCTATTTAAGGTCCTGCAGTTTATTACCAACCACATGATTTTGCTCAAATCCCTATGATTCATCCAACACCAACAACCATTTTGCCAGCACGTAAAGAAAATATTGATGTTATTTTGTATGAGTGGGTTATTTTTACTAGGGATGGAGAAATTCAATGCTTCCTGGTTTGCTGGAAGGGATGACCAATATTGGACTACACTTGGATCACAAGGGAGGAACTGCAGCAACCTAATCCTGATTTCCTATAGTATTACTCAGAGTTATACTTGATGAGGTGATGCAGGACAAATTAGGGATTTGTCTACTTTTAGTTGTGGTGGGTTTAGGGTAGGAAAGAAGAAGAATTAGAGAGAAGTTAGGGCTGTTTAGGGGCTTTGTGAACAGTAACCCTAGAAAGAAAGAAGAGAAAATAAAGGAGAGAAAGAAAGAGAAAGAGAAAAAAACAACAAAGGCCAACGTGCCTATTGCCCAAAATACTCAATTTTATTAATCAACTCATTTTACTTCTTTGAATACATTGAGCACAATATATATATATATATATATATATATATATAGAAAGACTTTTACTTGTACTAGTAGTAATACGATTCCTACTAGTATTAGGACTACTAACAAAACCTAATAAATACTAACTTGGACCCAAAGTAAATAAACCTAAGATACTTAAAACTCTAGAAGATTCCAGACTCAACAAAATTACCAAAATACCCTTAATTTGCTGGAATTGCAGAAATTACAGATTTGCCCCTCAATATAAAACTGACCATAACTAATAAAATATAAACCCAAATTAAAAACTGTTTTAACCCTAAAATACTCATATGTAGACCATTAAAAGGGCACTAGTTTCACTTCAATAGGACTTCACATGAGAACCCAATAAAATAATTCTTGAATAGGCGAATATGCAAAGTAATAGCATATTAATCTTCCATGACCCTATCACGAGGTCAAGTCTTCCCCACCCCGAGAGAGTTGACGAGGACAACACAACTTATTAGATTGGATTTCTTATGTAGTTGGATTAGTTTAGGATTCTTTTGTTAATTTTGAGATTAGATAGTAGTATTTGAGTTCAGTTAGAAGTAGTTTTTGTATGTTGTTATCTTTTTTTTATAAATTTTTTTTATCTCTTTATTTATTTATTTATTTTGATAGGTAATCAAAGCTTTATTGAAAAAAAAAGTACAATGAGTTTATGATAGTAAACTCACTGCACAAAAATCTCTTTATTTCCTGGAAGCTCTAGCTCTATATAAAGGGTTTAGGCAGTTTATGTTTGAATAGACGATTGATTGATTAATGATATTCAGATTGGAGATTTTCCAATAGTTGGGTGTTGATTCTTGACATCATAGGTGCTGATGTCTAAGTTTTGCTTGATCCAAGCGACCCCTAAGTGCTAATTCTTAGGGTTCATCTTTACTTTTCTTGTTACTTTCATTTTGTCCTGCATTGGTAGAGATAAACCCTTAGAATCAACATTTAGGGGTCGCTTGGAATTAGCACCAAGCAAAACTTAGGCACCAGCACCTAAGATGTCAGGAATCAGCACCCAACTATTGGAAAATCTCCAATCTAAATTTCATTAATCAATCATCTATGTTTTAAAACTTATTACAATAAAACTTATTACTTATAAAAAAAAAAATTACAAATAAACCAGACTCTTATATAGAGCTAGAGCTTCTAGAAAATAAAGAGATAAAAGATAACGACAAATGAAAACTAATACTAACTAAACTCAAATACTAATCGCTATCTAATCTCAAATCTAATCCCTATCCAAATAAAAGTCTACTATTATCCAATTTCCTATAAGATAAATACAAAAATCTGAAAATATAAATTCTAAAATAATCTGGTTTTGCTATTGCCTCAAAAAGTAATTGTTGTAAAAAGGTGCTAATATGTCAAAGAGGCTGGCGAGAGCGTTGATCAATTATTGCTACACTATGATTGTGTTAGTGAGTTATGGTCTCCAGTGTTGTGTTTGTTTGAGGTGCAATAGCCTTGCAGGGTTCTTGATTTGTTGCCAAATTGGTTGGGGAGGTTTGCCAAACACAATAGTGGAGATATTTGGTATGCTTTGATTGGACATTGCATGTTGGTGCTACTTATGAAAAGTTCTAAGTTTTCATAATTTTTTTTTTGATAGGTAATTAGAGAAATAATATTAATGATAAAATAATATAAGAAAAGTACAAGATGTTCATGATGATGAACAACAAGTAAAAAAAAAACAAGAGAGCACATAGCACAACTCAAAGAGGGGAATCAGGAAACTAAGCTAAGGGAAGACATAAACTCAGAAAGAGAAGAACAATCAGTAAACCCCCAACAACGAGCCCACTCCAAAAGACTGTGATGACTTAGCACCTTTAACTCATCCAACGTCTTCTCATTGTCCTCAAAAGATCGACGATTTCGTTCCAACCACACAATCTGCATTAAGCTCCCTGGAACCAAATTCCAAATATCCAAATTATGCTTCCCAAGCCACTGATGCCAACAAGATAACAAACCTGCCACCGAACCTGGCATAACCTAATGAATACCAAAAGCCTGAAGCATACAAGACCATAGGGAATGAGTAACAGGGCAATGTAGAAGAAGGTGGTCTACCGACTCCCCATCATGGCAACACATACAACACCAATTAGCCAAGGGGCGACCCTTAAGCATTAGATTATCCAAAGTGAGGATCCGACCATGAGCAGTTGTCCACAGAAAGACCGCCACACGCTTAGGAATCTTTGGTTTCATAATTATTAAACAAGATGAAAACATGACTCTTATTTCCTTGGTGTATTATTATTCCTGGTTGGAGAAACTTTGCGTCAAATTTTGAAATGTTAAAGAATAAGACTTCTTGAACCTGGAACTTGCGATAACATTTATTTTGCTTTTGATATTGAATAGTCTTTCTTTGCCACCATCCATTGAATTTATATGGTATAGCAAGATCAATGATTTGGACCGGATTGGAAACAAACTCATCATTGGCCTTGATGTTATGGACATATGGCTTTATCTTAGCATTGGCATTTTCTTTCTTACTCTTGGCATCATTTAGTCCAATGTTGTCCTCTTGCTCTTGTGAAACTTTGTCAATATCATCTAACATTACTTCTTTTGTTTGAAGATGGAGCAAACTCTTGCTTTGTGATGTCTTGATTGAAAAATCACCAGTGTGAGCAGCTCCAATTGTGTGTATCATAGCTTTTACCTGCGTGGAACTAGTATTCACAGTTTGAATCCCATAATTGATATGTTGAGCTTCTTTTTGAATCCAAGAGACAAAATTCCTAATGACATTTGAATCTTTTGAGTAAATTGTGCAATCAATATTGGTGCCATTGTAATTAATGAACAAGTTGATGGTTTAGAAGAAGATAGGATCTTTCACTAATATAAAACTATAGTAGGATAGATTTGGGGAATCTATGTATGTGTGCTTGTGGTGGGATTTAGGGTAGGAAAAAGTTATAATCTTAGGGTTTGTAATGTTGAGGAAAAGGATTTGGGTTTGTAAATTGAATTAGTGTTTGAAAAGTTTGAAGTTTGGTGGATTAAATTCTGAAAAAGAGAATGAAAGGTTGTAGAAATTCTGGGCAGCAATGAAATTAGGTACTTAATGGCTGTTTGATGGGTTATTGGGGGCTAACAGGTATGCAAATTGTATGGGGTTCTATGTTTTTTATAGGTATGGAAAATGGCTTGGTCCAATACTTCCTCCGCTTCTAGAATAGACCGATTTCTTTTCTCTCCGCTTTTGGCAGATCACTTCACTTTGTTCTCCCAAAAAAGGCTTTCAAGAGTACTTTCAGATCATTTTCCAATTTTGTTGGAGGGGGGAAGTCATCGGAGAGGTAAAACCCCTTTTCGTTTTGAGAATATGTGGTTGAAGCTGGAGAATTTTGTTGACAAAGTGAAGGTTTGGTGGGCATCTTACTTGTTCCAAGGCAATCCAAGTTTTATTTTAGCTAAGGAGTTGGCAGCTTTGAAATTGGATCTAAAAAAGTGGAACGAAGAGGAGTTTGGTAATGTCACTATTAAGAAACAGCATCTATGGAACAAATTAAATGATCTGGATGTTAGAGAAGAGATTCAGCCTTTAACAGCTGAGGAAAAGTTAGAACAAAATAATCTCCGTACGGATATTGAAAAGCTCACTCTCTTAGAAGAGATTAGTTGGAGGCAGAAGTCTAGAATGTTGCAATTGAAGGAGGGGGATGCAAATACCAAATTTTTCCATAGAATGGCTAATTCACATAGAAGAAATAATGGCATTGAGAGCCTTATGGTAGATGGAAATTTGTCTTCCGATCAAGGCATGATTGCTAATTGTATTACTCAATTCTATAAGAATCTATACTCTGAGGAGCAAGTTGATAGACCATTTCCAGAAGTATTGATCTTTCCAAGGATATCCGGTGATAATGCAGATTGGTTAGATAGACCCTTTGATGAGGCAGAAATTTTTGAGGTCATAAAGAATTTTAATGGTGACAAATCGCCTGGTCCAGATGGGTTTCCTATGACTTTCTTCCAAGCTTGTTGGGGAATTCTCAAACCTGATCTTATGGCTGTTTTCAATCATTTTTATGTTAAAGGTCAGTTTGAGAAGAGTTTGAATGCAACATTCATCACTCTCATCCCTAAAAAAAATGCAGCAATTGAAGTTAAGGATTTTCGCCCCATTAGTCTTGTTGGGGGGGTTTATAAAATCATTGCTAAGGTCTTAGCTAATAGGCTCCGTACAGTCATGGAAGATATAATTTCAGCATCACAAAATGCTTTTGTGAGAAACAGGCAGATTCTTGACCCTGTACTTATTGCTAATGAGAGCCTTGATAGTAGATTGAAATCTGATTTGCCAGGACTACTTTGCAAATTAGACGTGGAGAAGGCCTTTGATCATGTAAACTGGAGGTTTCTTATGCAGCTGTTAGAAAAGGGTGGTTTCTCTGCTAAATGGCGTCAGTGGATTTTCTTTTGTATATCTACAGTTCGCTTCTCTATTCTGATAAATGGCTCTCCTTGTGGGTTTTTTGAGAGTTCCAGGGGGTTACGACAAGGAGACCCATTATCCCCTTTATTATTTGTATTGGTTATGGAAGCCCTTGGGAGGATGTTGGAAAAGGCTGCTCATGATGGTCACATGTCAGGCTTTAGTGTGGGTTGTGTAGAGGGAAGATCATTGGTGGTGTCTCACCTTCTCTTTGCGGATGATACTTTGATTTTTTGTGGTGCTGATTTGGACCAGATTCTGTTTCTCCGTATGATCCTTATTTGGTTTGAGGTGGTTTCTGGCCTAAAGATCAATTTGGGCAAGTCAGAATTGGTTCCTGTTGGTAGGGTGCATAATTTGGACTTATTGTTGACTATTCTTGGCTGTAAACAAGGTACTCTTCCAATGAAGTATTTGGGTCTTCCTTTAGGAGCTAAATGCAAGGATAAGGCAATCTGGAACCCAATTCTGGAAAAGATAGAACGGAGATTAGCAGGATGGAAACGTCTGTACTTATCAAAGGGAGGTAGAGTCACTTTAATTAAAAGCACTCTATCTAATTTACTTACTTATTTCCTATCTCTATTCCCTATTCCTGTTAATGTGGCTAACCGAATTGAGAAACTACAGAGAAATTTCTTATGGGGTGGCATTGGAGATGAGCCAAAATTCCATTTAGTTAAATGGGCTATGGATGCATTCCCCATTGCTTCAGGGGGCATTGGGATAAGGAAGATAAGACTTTTTAATGAAGCTTTGCTTGGAAAGTGGCTATGGAGATTCGGGATGGAGAGGACTGCCTTTTGGAGGCAAGTGATAGAGGTAAAATATGGCTGTGAAGGGGGTGGCTGGTGTACTAGGCCTGTTAATGGTCCATATGGTGTGGGTTTGTGGAAAAATATTCGTCAGGGATGGCCTTCTTTTTCTCGCCACATTCTATATGATGTTGGGGATGGGTCAAGAGTGAAATTCTGGCAAGACCATTGGTGTGGTGAGACTTCCCTTGTAGTCAGTTACCCGGAATTGTATAGATTTTGCAGAGACAAGGAGGCTAGTGTGGCTGAGCTTATGAAGTTTGATAATGGAGTTCTCTTTTGGGATGTAAGTTTCTTTAGGGGTGTGCATGCTCGGGAATTAGAGGCATTGGCTGGTTTTATGGATACCATTTATGGTGCTTCGGTGAAAGGATTTGGTGAGGATAAGATGTGCTGGAAACTTGATAGAAAGAAGGATTTTATGGTTAAGGATTATTACGGCTCTCTTAGTGGGCTCCAATGATTGCCGCTTTCCTTGGAAGAGTATTTGGAAAAAGAAAATTCCTTCTCGTGTTGCTTTATTTGTTTGGACTGCTGATTTGGGGAAGTGCTTTACTATTGACAATTTACGTAAAGGAAGATTTGGTTATTGGATTGGTGTTACATGTGCAAGTGCAATGGTGAATCGGTTGATCATCTTTTTCTCCATTGTCCGGTTGCAATGGATATGTGGGCAATGGTGTTTGGATTGTTTGGAGTTAGCTGGGTGATGCCGCAATCTGTAGTGGGGCTATTAGCATGTTGGCAAGGCAAATTTGGTTGCCATCGAAATGGGCATATATGGATGACTGTTCCACATTGCTTATTGTGGTGTCTTTGGAGAGAGAGAAATAGCAGGTGCTTTGAAGATAAGGAGAGATCAATTTCAGACTTGAAGCTATTTTTCTTTAGAACCCTTAGAGATTGGTTGACTGCTCTGCAGAACCAATCATCTGTATCTTTTCTTGATTTCTTAGATTCTTGTAATTTGTGCTCTTGACTGTTTAACCCTTGTACACTCTCTGTGTACTAGGGTGTTTCATTTTTGATATCAATAAACATCTTACTTATCAAAAAAAAAAAAGAAGGAAGAAAATAAAATATTGATATAGTGTGTGGAGGCCCCTTATTGGAAATTCACTGCTATCAAACCTTCTATTGATTGGGAATGGAGTGACCTTGGGAGTTTTTGGAGAAGTTGTATTTGGTGGGATATGACTGATTTGGCTGGAATTTGTAAAATGATAATTAGAAGTCTGGGGACCTACATTTTCCGGTGAAGGATGGGGTGGCTTCATGATAAGGGCAGCCATGTCAATCAATGTGTCTTAATATGTGTACTCCCTGGGTACATGGGTTGAGCCTCTATTTGATACATTCTAATATTATTTTTATTACTTACAGGAAAAAGGTAGAATCATGACAATGGAGACTTGGAGTTTGTTGTATCCCAAAGCCAAATGGCAAATAAGAAGTTTGAATTTGAATAATCTGCAGTAGATTAGGATGAGGATTAGGATTTAATTTCAATTTGTATTTAAAAATTTAAATAGGAGTTGTATCCTATATTTTAGGACTTGGTTGTAATGAGTTTTATCTCCTCACTAGTATATATGTATGTAGGAATCATGAATGAAGCAAGTAGAGAATTACCCAAAAAGTCTATTCTACGTCTCAAGTTTAGGAGGCTAGTCACCTCAAATCGACTAAGTTATCTTTTATTTTTCTAGTTCACAATATTTGGTATCAGAGTGTTATGATTTGTCTCACCGCCAATCATCCCAAGCCAGAATTTAAAAAATAAAAAAAAATCCTTTGGCATCCATCATGCGTAGCTCAAATTAGAGCCTTGATCCGGGGACTTTGGGAATTTTGTCAGAGAATGTCAACCAAATGTTAGAGATTCTCAAGAGCATGTCCCAAAGATTAGCAAAGATGCACTATTTGTGTGATCAATTTTTAGAGGTCTTCGAGAAACACCCAACGAATCAAGAATCCAATGAAATTTCAGAGAATCATAACGATGTACTCTAAGAATCACCAACGGTTCAAGAAAGTAATATGTTGGAGGATGCACTTGCTACAAAAATTGAGTTTGAAGATCAAAGGTTCAATGAAGTGGCAAAGATTGATCAAAGGGATCTTTTCATGATTTCAAATAAGCCAATCTCAATTGAACACATTGAATTTGACATTCTCTGTGTACTTGGGTGTCTTTTTTTTCTTTTTATTTATTTTTATATATCAATAAATCTTTATTACTTATAAAAAAAAAAAGTCATTCCCGATGAGTTCATAGGTATGGGAAATGAGATATTTTTCTTTGTAGTGCCCCACATAAATGGTTAAATAATTGGTGTAGGTCTCCATGGTCATAATGCTTTTCCTTCAACACTTGAAAATTCGAGGGTGAGTATTCTCCAATCAATGTGAGCCAGCATTAATTTCTATGTCGCAAAATCTTGAGGACAAGATTCATATGTAGGGGAAGGGAATATGAGGATTAGGATTCTATTTCAATTTGTATTTAAATTTAAATAGGAGTTGTATACTATGTTTCAGGACTTGGTTGTGATGAGGTTTATCTCGTCACTAGTATTGATGTACTAGTATTGATGTACGTAAGAATTATGAATGAAGCAAGCAGAAAATTAACCCAAAAGTCTATTCTTTCTCTCAAGTTCAGGAGGCTAGTCACCTCGAATTGACTAACTATCTTTTTGTTTGTTTGTTTGTTTGTTTTGTTTTGTTTTGGTTTTTTTTTTGTTTTTTTTTTTTGTTCTTTTTTTTTCCGGTTCACAACAGAGTTTATTGTAACAAGAAGTGTGTCATAATCAGTCTGGCCTTGACTGAGATTGGACTTTAAAAAACAGGAAAGAGGAAATACATAAATAAAGGGACTGGGGTGGACTGTGACGGAGTGGGGCAGAGATAATTTCCCTTTGATTGGGGTCTGGTTTAAATAATTAGTGTCATTGGCAAAGCTAGGATTTTAGTTTGGAAGGAATCATTGAAATAGTGAATTAAAAAAATTAATTCTAAAATCAACTTGTATAAGTTTTTTGTTTTTGATAGATAATTTACACACACCTATTTGGAACCCACGACCTCACCCCCCAATTAGGACTTACAAGGGGAGGAGGTGCCCGTTGAGATAGAGCTCATTGGCACAAAAAAAAAAGGCTTAGCTTTCATTTTTTAATTCAACCCAAAATGAGTTCACATTGAATTTGATTTGGATTACACTGTCTTTTAGCCAAAAATAGGACTAAATGTACAATGCTTGTTGATTTTATGTTTTATAAGTAGCACCCTAATAATAAAAAGTTTATAGTAGTTCGTGATTATAAATTTCTAATTTGATAATAATAATAATAACAATAAGTTCAATCATTGGGCATAAAATACAGTCAATAACAATAACTAAACTTTAATCCCAAAATTTTGGGATAAATAAGTTCAATATTGGTATACGGTCAACTAAATATACCAAATCTTAAATGAGTAGTTTAATTGCAAGCATTAGTAAAAAAAAAAAAGTCCAATATCCTTTTTGGTATTTTTTGATTTATTTGATGATGCAAGTGCAACGTAATGCTTTACTACTCTTTTGCTCTTTATCAAACCTTTAGATGTTTCCATTTTTTCCTTGCTCACATTATTACAAGTAGAATTACTAACAAAATAAAAAGAAGATGCAAGTGCCAAACTGGTGGAAAATGATTTTAGTTAAATAAGAAAGGAAAGTCATGGCATTTGGTATTGTAATGTGATGAGAGAATAATACAATTAATAATTAATACTAAGTTATACTCAGATTTTAGAATTACTGAATTATGTTTTTATTCTTGGAAGGCAGTCTATTTATCAAAAAAATTCTTGGAAGGCAGTCTATTTTCTTCTTTAAAATCTTGATAAACTGACAGTTCGTACATATTTCCAGCTTATGGCCAGAGAGAAAAAGAGGGGAAGAGAGGAAGGAGATGGGGGGGGGGGGGGTGGCCGAAGTCCCCAAAATAGTTTCTACTTTTCCCAGCTTTCCAGGGGGCAATTGCCCCCTCTTAATCCACCCTCTGCCATTGCCCAATTTTCCTTTTTTCTTATTGGTTATCGGATAGTGTTGGCAACTCCCGGTTACTGGATGGTGTGGACAACTTCCTTCACCTCTTTGTTGTGTTTGGCCTACTTTTGTCATGTCATTTTTTTGGGTGCCTTGTATTAAATAAATAAAACCTTCACCAAGGTGAGTGGTGCAGAAATTTTCTTATCTAGGAGAAAGCTTCTGTGTTTTCTGATGTTTAGAAAGAAATAGGGGGATTTTTAGGTGGCTGAATTGGAATCGTTATATAGAGCAGCCCCAAACTAGAAATTAGGGCTGCATACATTAACCTCAAGCACCACTAGGCGAGGATTTTTTAATTTCAAGAATTTATGGGTGGAAGGTGGAATCAGTATATGCCTGGATCATGTTGGCTATGGGTTTGGGTTACAACTATGGGCTGAACTTAAAGATGTGCACAGCAGTTTGAAAAAATAACAGGAGAGGAAAGCTAATATACAGAGAAAAGTGTTAAAGGTTTAGTTTAATGAGTTTACCATGGTGATCTAGCTATTTCATGGAGCATAACTCTGTTATCATGGCCTATATGTACATCTCAGTCCAACTAATTTTGAGATCACTGTAGTATTCACAGAAAGTGAACTACAGGAATTTTTAGAGATAGAAATTAGAGTAGAAGATTAAAGGTAGCGAGGATGAGAGAAGATGACAACCCAACATTTAGGGCTAAGGGAAGAGAAAGAGGAAAAAGAAAGTGGGGGGAAGGGGAGGCTGGAAAATAAAGCAAATTGGCTCAATATTTCTTAACATTTGTGGAATTTTTTACACAAAATTTCATGAAAAGAATAGAAAAAAAAATCTAATTCAAATGAAACCCTGAAAGATGTCCTGAATCACATCTTAATCTAAAAATTTGTTGGACTGAGATGTACATATATGCCATGATAACAAAGTTATGCTCCATGAAATAGCTATATCAGCATGGTAAACTCATTAAGCTAAACCTTTAACATTCTTCTCTATATATTAGCTTTCCTCTCCTGTTATTTTTTCAAACTGCTTTGCACATCTTTAAGTTCAGCCCATAGTTGTAACCCAAAACCATAGCATGATCCAGGCATATACTGATTCCACCTTCAAGATGATTCCATCTTAATCTAAAATGTCTCCTAAAGTTGCTAAATATAATTTTGACAGAAATATCTGGGTTTCACATTATATAACCTGCTGCTTTTTCATATTTGCAGCCTGGAGGGAGGGTGGGGGTCATCTTGAATTATTTGGGATGGACCCCATGTCTTCCACAGCTCAGTCTTTTTTTTTTAATAGGTAATAAGACTTTTATTGAAAAAAAATTGAAACATAACTCTGAACAAGAAACAAATACAACAAGTTCAAGAACTAAAGCTAATATATTGTAAGAATTCAAAAATTGAAACATAATGCGTAAGACCCCAAATACGAGCCCACTAAACAAACTACCGAAGAGGAGATTCTTAGAGGTCTAAGGGTTTCTTATTGTCTTCAAAGGTGCGAATATTACGTTCCTGCCAAACTAACCACATTAAACATGCCTGGACCATATTTCATATCGTTGACAGGTGCTCTTCTTATCCAAGCAAAAAGAAGAGAGCTACCCACTAAATCCCAAACACCTTAAAAACTGCACTCCATAAAGCATGAGAAAACTTACAGTGGAGTAGAAGATGATCGACAAATTCCTCATCACAACAACATAAGCAAAACCTGTTAACCAGGGACTGACCTCTCTTGACTAGATTATCAATGGCGAGTATCTTACCCCTAGCTGCTGTCTGTAAAAAGAAAGACACCCGTTTAGGCACCTTTGCCCACCAATGCACTCCTGAGGAAACACATCAGTGAGAAGACCAGGCAACAGCTTATAGTAAGAGCGCACATCAAACACACCAGTCTTAGTCAACTTTCAAGTCAGATTATCATCCCCCTCACCCCTCAGCATAGAGGAATAAGGAAGCTCAAAAAAAGAACAAACATAAGCTGCCACCTTTTTTGGTTCTGATTAAGCTGCTTTATCTTTGTGGCCATACATTTATCTGTGGGCCTTCAGTGGCATGTTGTTATTGGTTGCTGCCAATTGTCACTTGGTTCCCTTGTTGATACTGCTCATGACTGGCATGTTTACATTTGCCTTAATAGGCCTATTAGCCAGCAGTTGCAGAATCAGTAAATATTTGTTTGGGTTCTTGTTTAGTGTAACTGAGTTTACAATGGACATCAGCAAATCTCGCCTGAATGCCATCATACAAACATGGTACTGCTTTTTTGAAGCTTGGAATCTGCTCTGCTGTAGACAGAATCCATACATTACCCAGATTTATAGTTGTTATCTGCCATCTAAGGGCATTTAAACCTGAGAACTAACATACCAAAGACGTATAAAATTATACAGCTATGAAATATCAAAGAAAAGAGTGATTGATTAAGCAAAGGGATTGGATAAAATTTCATTAGGAATTTATCTTTTTGAAGATTTGAAGTAATTATATGCTTATTGATAGCTTTGGAGGCACCTAATTAGGTATACACTCAGCTACTAATGTCATCAACCCCATGCACAAAACCTTGGACCTGACAAACTGAATGAGTTAAGTAGTTGGGTGAATGAGGTATTATGGCAGAGGGGCCTTTTACATTAATGATTTTGGATGTAGTTGATGGCTGATTTGACTACCTAATTTGCTAAGTAACAATTTACTTATGTTGAAGATATGCAGTATTAGATATATGAAGATATGGAGTATTAGATATATGGTGGAAACGAAGATAGCAGCTCATTTCTATGTACAGGCATACAAATATGTATTTTTAAATCTTTGCATCTGGTGTTCAACTTTGTGATTCTCAATTAAACATTTATTTCTTTGAAATGCATGATTTATAAGATTTTGTATATCCCCATTACCATTCTTTCTTATTATCATCCAATGCAAATATATAATGGGTATTATGGCTAATTATTTAATTAGTAATATGTTAGCATTATAGACTAATCATGTTGGATCTGTTACATGCTAATTCTTGTAGATCTTTCTGTGACCTGAAGTGGGGTTTCCTCTTCTCTAAAATAGGTCCTTTTTGTTCTTTTATACAGGAGAACGCTGATATGATTGACCGAGATGATGAGCAAAAGTTTCTGGCTAGTGCTGATTTTCTCTCAAACTATGGTCTGCCTGCCTTGATGTCGGATATGCAAACAGCAGCAACAGAAATTCTTAAGGGGTAAGGTACCATTTACCATCTTAAGAGTCCACAAGTTATTGTATGGCAATCTGACAATCGGCTGAGATTTTATTTGTTTATTCAATCATTTGGTTGATGGAAAATCTCCGGACGTACTTCTTTCCTCCTTTAATCAAGAAAAGGAAGAAAAAGGCTGGAAAAAAAAAAAAAGATGAACCCAATTAGGCAGTCGTTCTAGGTAAAAGAACAAAAAAATTGAGATGAAAATAATTGGCACGTCTGTTCTTTGTATTGGTCAATATTTAAGCATAATGTTGAGACATAGTTTATTTGTAGACATGTAATCTTGTCAATTGCTTTTCTGAATTGGGAACCGTATATGGGAATCAGCCTCTCCAATAAGTTGGGGGCAAGGATGCTTACCATGACCTCTCCCAAACCCCTCATAAGTGGGAGCTTTGTGCATTGGATATGACCTTTTTTATATGGTTATCACTTATCAATATGCCAACATCAGACAATCTAGGCTAATTCTGGCCTCCTTTAACATTTCATCTATCATGTGGTGACCCTTGGGCCCCCACTATTGCTGAAGCACGTTGGACTGGCCTCCAAGTAACTTACCCTGAAAATCTATGATATTCCTGCTGACTGCAAAAGTTACTGAAAATCAAGTTTCATAAACTATTGGCAATAATTGGATATCAGTGATATCATGTAAGACGCTATGTGTCAAAGAAATCTTATAAAACTAACTGTCAGAAATACCAATGAGTTCCAGCTAAAATGACACATCCTTCTCCTTTTAGAATTGAGGGAAGGTGAGGTTGTGGGTTCAAAATCCACCGCATGAAAGTGTAACTTACTAGTAAAATTATAATTAATAATTTGGAAACGTTTTATGTGCAGAAAGCAGTTGAAGGATTTCTTCAACTCTACAGTACTTCATGAAACTATCAGGCAGATACTTGACAGGTTCATGAGCATTGGAAGCCCCCATCACTGGGTAAGCTATATCATGCCTGATGCTAGATTCGACAGACTAGCCACAGCCTCCAGCAGTGACAGCAAAATTCTTTCTGATGTTACTAAATTTGACCAACTTATGGTGGAGACGGGGGAAGTATTGACAAGGTATCTTTATTATTTATAACAATTTATGCATATGGTTATAGAACTTAATAAAAAAAGGTGGCAATGATTTGCATGATCCCCTAGCATAAAGGTGTCAATCAATATGGTTTAAATGCACTAGTTAACAGTAGGAAAAAAACATAGGAAGAAGATCCCTCTCCCTCGTCAAAAGTAAAGATACGAAGTCTTTTCAATTCAATACTTTCCCCTTCCAAAATTCCCTCTTTGGCTTTTATAAATTCAGGATCTGCTTGGAAATAAGCATAGTAGAAGAGAAGAAATTGTCAAAACCTATAAATGGCTCCTCTTTTCTTTTTTTCTTTTTTTTTTCTTTTTTTTGTTGTTGTTGTTGTTGTTGTTGAAACAACAAAGATCTGAGTGAACTTTGTGCACATTTTCTTCCATCCTTCCCCACCCCCAAGAATTAAAGTGATAGCGCACTAGTAATGGCATCATTTATAGTATCTCATGTCCATGGTTCGAACCTCATCTCTCTCCACTACTATCTAATCTGTAATAAAAAAAGGTTTTATTTTGATGTTTTCAGTCCTTGAAGAATCTTCCAAATATTCAGTAAAAATTATTGTTTTGGTTTTTCTTTCAGCAGTTGGGGACTGAAATATGAAGGATGTCTAAACAGAATTTAGGCTTCAAATTAATCTTTGCTATGATTTTTCTTGCAGTGCGGAATTTGGGACTGTAGTTAATATATCATTAAAGGCAGTGCTGGATGCTCTAGTAGAGGATATGGGGGCTCGGTCTGGAGGCAGTCTAACATCAGGGATGCCACTGGCCAAGCTTCTGTCACTAGTTACACAAATGGGTCCCTTGCTTGTCTACGGGCCTAGTAAAAACCGGTTCATCCAAATTATTCAAAGTGATCCGGAAGTTGAAATCTTTTTCACTCTTCTTTATGCAAACATGCCTCCCTCATAGACTAGTGAATAGTTAGTGAGCATAAATTATTAACTACGTTTTGAGAATGTTACGAGGAAATCATCATCACATGAGGTTGTATTTTGGTTTGCCAAACCTTGGCTATGTTTGATGATGTTTATGCTCCATTCCACAGTTCATGTTAATTCATGAAAATGGCATTTGACGAATAGGAGAGATGGGGAATTCAGATAAGACGGACTATAAGTTGAGTTACACAGATCATTAGACATGTTCAAATTTTTCATGTCCTATATTGTCTTGAATGATATGCATATGAAGCCGTTTGGTTGTGGTATTTCTGTCTATTTAAAACTGGTGGAATTGAACTGGCTCTATTGATAAGTCAGAGATTTCAAGAAAGCTGTGAAGAACCCCCAGAAACAGGAACCCTTATGTGTAGTCCTTTGGGGGAATAGTTTTCAAGATATTCTTTGTTGTGTAAACCCAATCGCAAATAAATTGTACTAGAATTTATGCTCTTTGTAAAAGAAAAAACCTGGAGTAAATTCAATAGACTGTTTAAGAAAATTATTACTAACTGGTGGACAATAAACACGCATATGTGTGTTCCAACTGATAAAGTCTCTTATTGTTTAATATCAAACCTAAGATTGAATTTCATCTATATAAAGATTGAAACATAATAACATATTACAATCTTGACTTTATTATTAAGAAGCGGTTGTCATAGGATTAACATTATCATATCTTTAAAAAAAAATTGATTTTTTTTAATGAATATTTTAATAATTTATTCTACTTGAAATAGTCATTATAAATTAATGTTTTATAAATTAAAAAGTGATTAAATTAAAAGTAAACTAAAGTTTAATAGATTTTCATAAATTTATAAATTTTAAGTTCAATCTACCACAACATTAATTCACTAGTCGCTAACTCGTGCTATGTATGAGAATTTACCTGTTTGTGAGGTAGACCAAAATAATTTTATAAACTTTTAAATTGATTAAGAAACTAGAACATTGCATAATTTGCTCTTAGATGACTTCAATTTGTGTTACAATTTGATGAAAAAGCAATTACTTGAACTTGCAATGATTTACAAACAATTTGTTAGGCAATTTTAGATACTGCAAAAAAATAACTCCAAAATTCAGATATTAAAATTTTTGAAAGACTAAAAAATATTAAAGAACCATGATTCACTGCTTATAAATTATTGAAACTAAACAAAATATATATGATTAAACAATAGAGAAATATAAAAGAAAGACGAATTACATTTAAAAGAATAATTTCAATTATTGCAAACTTTTTTATCTTGTAAAAAACGGTTAAAGAGAGTTTAGTTGTTCATGTACGAAAATTATTTTTTAAAAAATACATGAAAATCCGTAAAATAAATTATTTTTTTAACAAAGTAGAGAAGAAGGAAATAATATAAAAATAGCTCATACCTCTACTCGGCTTTTAAAAAATATATATTGGGGTTTGCATTGCTTTTATAGTGCTCATGAGTTTGAGTTTAAGTTGGACTTGTTAGAGAGATAAAGTTTCACTTTTTGTGAAGTTTGGATTAAACAAAAATAATTTCGTTTAAAAAAAATTACGAGTTTGAGTTTAAGTTGGATTCGTTAGAAAGATAGAGTTTCACTCATTGTTAAGTTTGGACTAAACAAAAATAATTTTATTTAAATATTGCTCTGACGTGAAAAATTATAAGAATTTCAGAGGTTTCGGTTTTATATATATGGATAAAGATTTTGGGGGTGTCTCGTAAATGGAGAGGAGAATAGTTTAGCAAAAAATTGGAACACCATTTTCCTATAATAAAAAAATTGACATATTTTGGGTAAGGATGATTCTTTTCTATTAGTAGACAGTGAGTGAAGAATGAATTGAGCCCAAAGTTATTTAAAAAGACAAAATATAACTCTAAATTGGTTTTTATGGCTATTAACGTGTATTATTTAAATAAGTTACATTATTCATTTTAAAAATTATATAACTAAAATTATATATAGATGTGATAAAAAAAAAATATATATATATATAGACAATTTCTCCAATAGCTCTAAATCGGCTTAAAATTAAGGGGTCGTTTGGTACATGTGTTTAAACAATATTACACATATTTTTATACTTTTTCACTTACATGTATTTTCAAAAAATACAAACAACGATACTAAAACAACGCCATCAAACAGCTCTAAACACTATCCTCGAAATTACCTCAAATCCTCTTTTGCCAAAAAAACAAGAAAACAAACAAAACACTAAGCTGTGAAAATCGGGTCGGGCTCCAAAAATTAAACAAGAGAGTCTGTGTGGTGTTGGCTCCAGGGTGTGGTGTTGGGCTGTGCTAAGCCGTGAAATTACAACTATACCCTCAAAACCATGACATATTCACAAAATTGTGTATCCCTCTCAGGAGAAAAGAAAAGAACGGTCTGCAGTGCATTCTGGAAGAGCTGCTGCTGCTGCTGCTGCCTCACTCTTCTCTTCTGCGTGTAGAAATAGAAAGCTCCCTTTGCTCGTCAATCGGAGAAGCTTCATCGGTGTTCAACAATGGCGGAGAGCAATGGCGATATCCTAATGCTAGAAGCTCCTCCTCCGGCTGGTCCCACGTGGCCCGGACTGTCCAGCGCCGAAGTCATCGACGCCTTGCCGTACATCGACGATGACTACGCCGACGCCAGAGTGAAGCAAGAGGTTGACCGTTTGGTCGAGGATGAGATGCGTCGTAGCTCCAAGAAACCCGCCGACTTTCTCAACGACCTTCCTCCTCTTCCCAATGTCAATTTCAAGGTTAAACCCTAAACCCTAACCCTAACCTAAGCTTTTCTCTCTCTCTCTCTCTCTCATTGTTTGATCTGATATGGAGATTTTGTCATTGTTTTGGATTTTCAGAATCACCCGATGATTGCAAGAGAGTATGAGCGTGTGAGAGCCGGGAAGCCTCCGGTGGCTCTCGATAGGTCACGGTATAATTTGGAACCGCCGCCTTCGAACAAATGGAATGATGAATCTGCTTGGAATCATACACTTCACAGAGCTCAATGCTTGCTTCAGTATCAAATGATCAGGTCATGTATACTCGCAATCAATAGTGTTTTTATTAGCTCGACTGGCACCTCCTGGTGTTTCCAATGGATACGTTTAGGATTCAAAATTACTTTGATTATTCTTGAAAATCTTATGATTCAGCTGCATTGGATTGTAATTGCTTTTGTAGCACAAACAGTTGTTATTTTATTGAAATAGTTAATTCATGATGTCATTTGATGTATCATAAATTTCTTTACTAAGAATAGAAAAAGGCGCAATGCCCAGATGATAAAACAATAGGTTTTATTAGCTTGACGAGCACCTCCTGGTGTTTCCAACGGAGACGTTAGGGTTCAAAATTACTTTGATTATTCTTGAAAATATTAAGATTCAGTTACATTGGATTCTACTTGCTTTTGAAGCAGAAATACTTGTTATTTTTTTGTAATCCTTAATTCATGATGTCATGTGATGTATCATAAATTTCATTATTAAGACTAGAAAAAACGGCAATACCCAGATGATAAAACAGTTGCCTGCGTTTTGAACTTGTTTTTAGTGCAGATTTGATATCTTGTACTTACTTTGAAATGATTGGTTGTTTTGCAGTCTTGAGAATTTGGACCTGATGGTGAAATATGGTCCTGATGTCTGGAAGCAGTTTATCCAACGATTGGAGGCATACCTATCAAGGTTTGTTTGTAAAATTACGTATGTAGTGCGCAAATGAGTTTTAGCTTAAATGAGGTTGTGGATTCAAAGCCTATTGGGTGTGTGTGTAATTACCAATTAAAAAAAAAAAAGATTCAACATGTGGTGAAATGATCATTTGCTCTCATCATAGAAATCAATTCTTCTGCTTAAGGACCCTTGTTTAATTGCTTATGTTAATTTATTCTCTCAATCTCTCAGATATCATATGGTAGCTCAAACACTTGGTATTCTATGCCAGATTATTAAAATTGTGCTACTGGATGTTTTTGAATTGTTCTGCTTATGCTTGTGGTAGTTTCTTACTTCATCTAACCATGCTTTAGCTGAGTTGGACCCCTGTAGCCAGACACATGCCCTTGGATCATCGTGAACACCTTAATGCATTTTCCTAATTTCTCAAGTGTGCCTATTTGCCAACCTTAAGCATGTTGGGGAACTGAGGCTTATGGTAGTTTCCCCCTTTCTTCTTAGGTTATGCACCTTTATCTAAATAGTATGCCTCAGCTCTGGCACTCTGGCGATGCACCTTAAGTTGATTACAAGCTTCAATTCTGTCTTTCATGACTTACTTAAACTTGTAGTTTAGGATATATTGCTTAAGGAAATAGTGCATCTTTCAAATTTCAATTTAAGTGCCAGCACTGTTAGCTTTATGTGAGATGATTGATGTTCCCTTGATATTTCATGTTTTGCGAGTTCTTATTTTTCACTTTCATTATCATTGTTCAGAATGCAAAAATTAGTTCAGGAACAGAATGAAAAGAGTGAAACAGTGAACCGTGAAAGGAAATATCATCAGGTAATTCAACTTTCTCGTGTCCCATTCCATATTGTAGTTCAATACTGTGCTGCATTTTGATCTGATTAATTTGCTTACTTCTTTGAATCATCAGCACAATACTGCATATGAGCTTACTGCATTGTCCACACAATGGAAGGAGCTCTGTCATAAAAATATAGAAATTCAAGCTGCATGTACTGAAATTGAAAATCATTTAGAAGAACTGAGGAAAGAAGCATCAGAGAGGTAATATGTGTCTACAATGGAATGTCTTCTTCTCTCTTATATGTGTTTTACTGGATCGGGAGCTTATTAGTTTTTTCTTATTTAGAGGCTGGAACTTAGAAGGCGATTTACAGAAACAGAATGGTACTGTTTTGCATTCGGAATGATAAGGTATTCTTTCTTTGCTGATATCAGATTTCTTTTAAATTTGATCATGTGGCTCTATTATTTGTTGCTAGGATTTCAAGGATATAGAATAATTTTGTATTCCTTGATTTTTCTTTACATTTAGAGTCTAGAATACATTCCAGGTGACATGAGAACATTGAAATCAGATGGAAATATTAAATCTGAAATAATTTTACTGTGCCTTTGCTGAATTAGTTTTGCTACTTTAGCACTTATGAGATTGATATATGAATCAGCACAGGTGATTTTATTAATTCAAATTATAAGGTTTTGAGTGAATAAATTTATATTGTTCATATTTTGCTGCCATATAATCATACTTAAATGTAATTTTGATGATAAACTCAAGCTTTAATTCCAACCACTTGGAATCAGCATAACGTAGATTGTGTATTTTATAAGATTAGATGACATATCCCCTAATTTGGGATAAGCTACTACTTATCAAAAAATTTGGGATAAGCTACTGCACTTGGAGAAAGAAAAGGGGCCCTGCCTGCTGGCGAATGCTAAATAGACAGATATTATATGACCTTTTTAACTGTTTTGTTTGATACAAGCATACTGGTTATATATATATATATATAAGCTGCCATTAGAATTTGAATAATTTAAAGGATATATACACTTAAGAAGTAAACCCCCATGGACCCAATCGGATGTTAGGCTCATTGGTCTGGGGTGTGACATAAATGCGGAGGTCCTAGGTTCAATCCACTACAATATTAGTATATGGACTCCCACTAGTACTAGGACTCCTTTCTTTTTTGATAAGTAATAAGGCTTATATTCATCATGAAAGAACAAAAACTACAAATATAGGTGTTCATGATGGTGAACACAAAAAACAAAGACAAAAACAACAAAAAAGAAGAAAGGGAGGGCAGCTTAAGGGGCACTTCTAAGGGAGGAAAGAAACTCCAAAACAGAAGAACAATTTGAAGAACCCCAGCACCTAGCCCAATCAAAAAGAGTATTTCGGCTGAGAGCTTGTAATTGTTCAAGCGTTCTCTTCAGATCCTTAAAAGATCGCCGGTTTCTTTCCAACCAAACAACCCACATCAAGCAGCCAGGAACCATATTCCAAATGTCCGAAGAAAATTTCCCCAACCAATTATTCCAACAGGCCACCAAACACTCCACTGAACCTAACATGACCCATTGGATCCCAAAAGCTTGCAACATATGCACCCACAAAGAATAAGCTACAGGACAATGGATGAGAAGATGGTCCACAGATTCTGCCAATCCGCAGCACATACAGCACCTATTCACCAAAGGGAGGCCCCGGAGTATCAAATTATCCAAGGTAGGAATATCTGACCATGGGCAGCGGTCCACAAGAAGAAAGCCACCCTCTCAGGAACCTCGACTTTCCAAATCCCCTTCCAAGGGAAGCAAGAATGAGAAGTTGAGTGATATCTCCCGTGATGTTCACAGTTACCCATTTATCGGATTCTCTAAGTTCCTTAAGGTCAACATGATTTTAATGGGTCTGTGAACAATGCACATGAAGATAAAAATGATTTCGTGGAATGTTAGAGGTTTAAATGATCCTCGGAAACGTCTTGTGGTGAAGAACTTGTTGCGGGATTGGAAGTGTGATGTTGTCTGTTTACAAGAGACAAAGATTGCTAGTATGAATAGACAGCTGGTTTGTAGTTTGTGGGGCTGCCCATATGTGGACTGGGCTGTCTTGGAGGCTGATCGGACGGCTGGTGGTATTTTGCTTATGTGGGACAAAAGGGTTTTGGATAAGGTGGAGGTTATGGTTGGTTTATTCTCAGTGTCGGTAAAGTGGAAAGGGGTGGGGGATGGGTTTATTTGGGCTTGCTCAGGCGTTTATGGCCTAAATGAGAATGTTGAGAGGGGTCTCGTGTGGGATGAGCTAGTGGGAGTTCAGCAGTGTTGGAGGATTCCGTGGTGCTGCTTTGGGGACTTTAATATAGTTCGCTTCCCTAGCGAGCGTAGGGGAGAGACTCGTTTGTCTACGGCTATGGAAAAATTTTCTGAATTTGTTGAGGATCTCAACTTGGTTGACTTGCCTTTGGAAGGAGGTAGCTTTACTTGGTCCAATGGTTCTAATCAACCAATGATGTCTAGGATTGATAGAGCTTTGGTCACTCCCGATTGGGAGGATCATTTCCCAGATGTTACTCAAAGGATCTTACCCCGTACTGTCTCATACCACAGTCCAATTCTCTTGGAGGCAGGGGAATGGCAAGGGGGAAGAGTCCTTTCAGATTTGAAAATATGTGGTTGAAGTCGGAGGGATTTGTGGATAGAGTTCAAACCTGGTGGAATCGACATTCCTTCGTAGGTACTCCTAGTTTTGTGCTGGCGAAAAAATTAAAGGCTCTGAAAGAGGACATTGTGCAATGGAATCGTCGAGAGTTTGGTAATGTAGCGCGTCAAAAGAAGCAATTACTGGAGGAGTTGATAACCCTAGACACCAAGGAGGGGGATGTAGGTCTCTCTGATGGGGAGATTGTTCATAGGGCTGGTTTGAGATCCCAGGTGGAGCATCTTCTTTCATTAGAAGAAATTTCTTGGAGACAAAAATCTAGGATGTTATGTATCAAGGAGGGGGATAATAACACCAAGTTTTTTCACAAAATGGCTTACTCCCATAGACGTTCTAATCATCTAAGGACCTTGGAGGTGGATGGGGTGGTCTTTGAAGAGGCCTCCGAGGTAACTTTTCAAGCTGTACAATTTTATAAAAATTTGTACAAGGAGTCTGAGGAGTGGAGGCCTTTTGTGGAGGGTTTGGAGTTTGATCGCATTGAGAACAGGGAAAGGGTTTGGCTTGAAAGGAAGTTTGAGAGAGAGGAGATTCTTCAAGTTGTTAGGGATCTGGAAGGGGACAAAGCTCCAGGTCCGGATGGGTTTACTATGACGTTCTATCACCACTGCTGGAAGGTAGTGGAGAAAGATGTCTTAGCGGTCTTTGAAGAGTTTTTCCATCATTGCAAGTTTGAAAAATCCCTTAATGCGACTTTCATTGCTTTAATTCCTAAAAGGAATGGTGCTTCCAACATTAGAGATTTTCGTCCTATTAGTTTGGTGGGGAGTGTGTATAAAATCCTGGCTAAGGTCTTGGCTAATCGCTTGAGAGTGGTTTTAGATCAATTGATTTCTAAGAATCAAAATAGCTTTCTGGGTGGAAGACAAATCCTTGATTTGGTTCTCATTGCGAATGAGTGTGTGAATAGTCGTGGGAAGAGTAGGGTCCCTGGAGTCATCTGTAAGCTCGATATGGAGAAAGCCTACGATCATGTGAATTGGGAGGCTTTGTTGTATCTGCTGAACATGATGGGTTTTGGAGTGAAGTGGTGTAAGTGGATCCGTTCTTGTATATCCACAATTCAGTTCTCTGTTTTGATTAATGGGTCCCCAGCTGATTTCTTTGGTAGCTCAAGGGGTTTAAGACAAGGAGATCCGCTATCTCCTATGCTATTTTTGATCTTGATGGAGGTGCTTAGTAGGATGTTGAGAAGAATGGAGGGAGCTGGCTTGATCCGTGGTTTTAATTTTGAGGGTAGGAGGGATGGTGGGGAACGTGTTTCACATCTATTATTTGCAGATGATACTATCCTCTTTTGTGATGCAAATGTGGAGCAAATTCTTCATATTCGGTTGTTGCTCCTTAGTTTTTAGGCGGTAACAGGTTTGAAGGTCAATGTGCATAAGAGCGAAATGGTTCCTATAGGGGAGGTTGGTGATGTGCATGCTCTGGCGGATATATTGGGCTGCAGAGTTGGATCTTTACCTATGTCGTATCTTGGCATGCCGCTGGGGGCTCCTCACAACTCCCCTTCAATTTGGAACACAATTTTGGAAAGTATTAACCGGAAATTATCTGGATGGAAGAAGTTGTACTTGTCTAAGGGGGGTCGTTTGATGTTACTCAAGAGTACGCTTTCTAGTCTTTCGACTTACTTTCTATCGTTGTTCTCAATTCCTACTCATGTGGCTAATAAAATTGAAAAGATGCAAAGGGATTTCCTGTGGGGAGATAGCAAGATTCATTTGGTAGGGTGGGACAAAGTTTGTGCGCCTATAGCCAATGGTGGCTTAGGGATAAGGAAACTCACTACCTTTAATAAGGCTTTATTGGGGAAATGGTTGTGGCGGTTTGGTAAGGAAGAGGGTCGTTTATGGAGGCGGGTAGTAGCTTCAAAATATGGGGAAGATTGGGGGGGATGGACCTCAAAGCTGGGTAGGGGAGCTCATGGGTGTGGTTTGTGGAGAAGCTTCCGTATGGGTTGGGAGGATTTCAAGAAAATTGCCGCTTGTGGTTGGGTTGGGGAATAGGGTGAGGTTTTGGCAGGATGGGTGGTATGGGGATCAACCTTTTCAGTTGGCTTTTCCTAGGCTGTATGGCATTGCCATTGATAAGGAAGCTTCTGTTGAAGCTTCTTTGCATAGGCAGGGGGCGGAGGATAGAAGATCTTGGAATGTTCGGTTTAGTAGATTTTTTAATGATTGGGAGATGGATGAAGGGCTGCGGTTTCTTCGTATGTTGGGTGCTATAATCCCTCCTATGGATGTTGGTGACCGGATGAGCTGGAAATTGAAGCGTAATGGGGCTTTTGACATCCGGTCGTACTATTACAAATTAAGAAATTCTCCTTCAACTATCTTTCCTTGGAAAGTTATTTGGAGAGTTAAGGCCCCTAGGCGAGTTTCTTTTTTTGTTTGGTGTGTAGCTTGGAATAAGATCCTAACGGGAGACAATCTGAGATTGAGGAGATTGGTTTTTGTGGATTGGTGCATTATGTGCCGTCATGGTGGAGAGACGGTAGATCACCTTCTTCTTCATTGTGAGGTGGCCTATCGGTTATGGAGCTTTGTTTTTATAACTTTTGGCTTTGCTTGGCTTATGCCTAGTTCGGTTCCAGACTTTCTTTTTGGATGGTGGAATTGGTTGGGGAAACATTCATCTCAGATCTGGAATTTAGTCCCGTTGTGCATCCTTTGGTGTATTTGGAAGGAGTGGAACCGGAGGACTTTTGAGGATTTGGATAGCTCTAGGGATCAGTTGCTTGCTTCTTTTTGTGGAACTCTTTTTGATTGGTCTCGGGCGTGGGGATTCACGTCTAGTGATTCCCTCCCTTCTTTTTTTTGTTCCCTTCTCTTTTTGTAATTTCTCTGTTGTTTGGTTTTCTCTCTTGTTTCTCTTTGTTTTCTTTTTCTTGTATTTTTGGGTTGCTATGTGTTTTTCAGGCATAGAGTAACCTTCGTATATATACATTCTTACTTATAAAAAAAAAAAACAATGCACATGAACAGTACACACGAGCAGTGCAGGTGAACTGTACCACAGGAAAGAGATGAGGAAAAACACAATGAGGCCAACGGCCTCAATATTCAAAACACTCAATATTTTATTGATTAACCTCTCCTTGTTTGAGTACAATAGGAGACTTATATAGATCATAAATCTTAACTTCTCCTAATAGAACTAGGACTTCTATTTTGACTTCTAAACCACACTTTAATTGAAATGAACTAAAGCCCACACATAAAGACTTAAACTAAATAAGACAATACTTAATAATAAAAGAATGCCCCAGGCCTATAACTATGGTTGATACCCAACAATTGCAGAATTTTACCCGACTCTAGAATAACCAAATAAAAGATAAATTAAAATATAATAACCTAGACATGATGGCCTTGTTTCTCCATGTTCTAGATTCCCATATCCCTAATAGTAAAGGTGGCGATTGAGTGCATTGTAGGCTAAGTAAGAGTAGGGAATTCACCTCTTTTCTTTATATTCTAGATTCACATATCCCCAATAGAGGAGGTGGCAATTGAGTGCGGTGGAGGCTAAAAAAGAGTGAGGATTTTGATGTTTGCTTGTTTTATAATGCTCAAAGGGGCTTAATTGGAGTGCCCTTCCCTTGGAAAGGTATTAGGGGTGTTAGGGTGTCACAAAGGGTCACCTTTTTCATTTGGATGGTATCATGGGGAAAGATTCTCACTTATGATAATCTCATCTCATTATTAGGGCTTTATTTGACAGTAAATTGGTGTCCCATGTGTCATTGTAGTGGGGAGACGGTAGATCTTTTGTTGCATTGCAATATTGTTTTTGATTCGTGGAGTCTTGCTTTTAGGTCCTTCTGGGATCCACTGTGTTTTACCGGCAATGGTATTTGACCTAATGTTTGGTTGGAGGAATTGGGTGGGTATGCATTTGTCGGATATTTGGAATATTATTCCATTATGTTTGATGTGGACCATATGGATGGAATGCATTTGAAGATACAGAAAGTACGAGGACTCAGTTGTTGGCAACTTATTCTAGTACCTTATTTGCTTGGTCTTGTGCATGGAGTCTTATGAATAGGGATTCCATTCCAATATTTTTAGAGTGGTTACATAATTCTTTATTTGTAATTCTTTAGCCTTTTAACAAAATTCATCGTATATATGTAAGTACCGTGGATGCTTATTCTTGGACTTTGCCTTAACTTAGGTTTCCGAAGCAGATATTGCCTCTCCAACCACAATATAGTTGTGTAATCACATCGGGCCGTGGGATTTGGGCAATTTTGGTGGTTTTGGGTTTGTGGATATAGGTTTTCATTAAATGGGCTGTGTGGATTTGTTGTTGATACTTGTTATATATATTGGTAAGTTACACACTTGGGGTTTTAAACTCACCTCCCCCATCCCATTATTGTGGGAGAAGTGCTATTGAGCTAAGAGCTTATTGGTGGGCCTAGATGGATTATTGAACTCAACTTGAATATATATATATATATATATATATATATATATATATATTTTTTTTTTTTTTTTTTGGAGATGGGTAGAAAGTGGGGGAGGGAGAGGAGGGGTTTGAACCACAGATATAGGACACCACAAAGGATGACATTACGACTAGTAAAAAAAATAAAAAGTCATTACGACTAGGCTACCACTTGAACCCTAAACTAACTTGTATATGATCATGTAGGTTTCATGTATAAACCCAATATTTAATCAAAGTTTCAAAAGTCAATTTAATTTCTCTATTAATATGCCAACTCAATATCAACCTATTTTGGACAAATTATTTTTTGAGAAGTTATTCTGGATTGGAAATCATTGAAATTAGTTTGATAAATATGAAGGCATCCGTACAAATAATAGTATACCACCCCAAATCACTTTCAAGTAGGGCCTGGGCTTGTCTCTACTATCACCAATAGCTTAAGTTACATCATCTCTAGTACATTATAGAATCAAATTGAGAGATTTGTCGGTGATCTTGGGTTTACTTGGTCTGTAAAACAGTAAAAGTTTTGCTTTTGTAATATTCCTTTTGTTTTTTCCTGTTATATGTAAATTTATTGCTAATTTTAATTTATTAATCTGTATTTCTGCTGCTTTAAATGATTGTAGTTTATATGCCTCAGTAGTTATTAAATATTAAATGTTAGGCAGATGCCATTCATCTCAATTGCATTGATTACCAACTGGATTTTATGACAGTAGTTCTCAAACATTGGTGGTGTTACAAGCTTCTCAAATATGGCAGGAGTGGACTGCAGGGCTTTAGTCTTTTGGGGATGATCTGTATATTGTACTCTAAATCTTGTAGTTCTAACTTTGTTTTGTTGCTGGATGCTGCTGGCCTTAGATGAAATACATGGTTGTCCTAATTCTATGGAGTAGATATGTTCCTCGAGGACCTTGAGAATTCCCCATATATTATATCAAATCTATTAACTGTAGCCAATGTACTGACATGGTTGTTAGGAGTTATTAGAGTGACAAATTTTGACTAAATAATATTCTAAATTCAGATGTGTTTAAAATTTTCATTTTGGCTTTGTTTAAGAGACATAACATATTTACTTACCTTTCATCATTGTTATTGTTATTATCATGATTATAATCAACATCTGTATCATCGTTGTCATCATTCATCGTCAACTAGTTAGTGCAGTTATTACCTTTTCCCTTAAGCTTGGTCTTCCTTTGCTCTTTTTGGGATGGTTACTATTGATGTTTAATATATGGTTGGGTAATCTTTATCTAAAATTATGCGAAGTTTTTGGATCTGGAAGAACAAAAAGATGTGTTGTACTTTTTTTGTAATTAGTGTCATAAAGCCGGTTAATCCTTCGTTTCTTTTATTCAGTAGTAAAAAGAAAGAGAGTAGCAAATGCTAGTAGGTCTGTTTTAATGCAGTGCATCGAACTCACTGACCGTAATCGATTGGAAAATCCGGTTTTAGGCTGGTATTTCCAAAATTTTGTTCAGTTATAAATTTATAATTATAAAAAGGGCTGTTTGGGGACTCTGAATGGCGAGCGAAACTTGTAGTCAGGACCTCAAATCTTCCTTCTTTATGCTCCTGACAGGTTGCCCTCAATTCGTAGAGGGTGACCCATATACAAGTTCTAGGGAGGGCCATGAGCGGCACGTGACCCCCAATATATTATTTGTATGAAACTGTTTAATAAATTATTTACAGATTTTTCAAAAAATAGTTAAAATGATAATAGTAATTTATTAATTCCAATGAGCAAATGGTGCATCAAATTGAGGTGGATATGGGCCTGACATGATCTCTCATGTAAGAGAAAGTATATCATGTATTGGATATATAAGTCCTCCCTCTCACATAAAAGTGGATCCCACAAGTAACTATTACTATTTGCTATATTATTTTATATTGTCATATATTCTTCCTGACTTCTATCATATTTGTTTGATTCTATCTATTGTTATATTCTTATATTGTCCTTTATATATTCTTATGTCGTTGTTTTCATTTTAAGTTATGTGCTTCTATCTTGGGTGGTAAATGGTATCAGAGCCATGTTCTGTGAATGTGTAATTTCTATTTCTTTTTAATCAAGAAGTTACTAAGGACTATTGAAATTTCCAAGGAAAAAGATTCAAAATCAAAGAAAGAATAGCCTAAAAGATGGAAAAGTATTTGCTATAAATGTAAAAAATCAAGACATATTAGTAAACATTGTAGACCTAAAAAACTGACTAAGATAGACATAAAACCTTCAGTTATACAAGACCAACAAAAAGAAGTAAATATAGTAAAGCAAGAAACATGGTGTGTATCTGAAACATGGTGTATTTTTCCCTCATGCAAGAAGTTATATCATGTATCGGATACATAAGTCCTCCCTTTCATATGAGGGTGGATTCATCTAGTCTAATAGTTTTTCACTCAATTAGAGTTTCAACTAGTTTGAACCAAAATCCTAGTTGTTGCCTTAACTTTTGAGGCTTATCTCTTCAAAGAGATGAAAAATTAATATAGATATGTAAGTTACAAAATGCCCATTAGCACTCCAAATCGAACAAAAAAAATAAAATAAAAATTGAACCCTCTACCTCATCCAAATAACATGTCGTTTGTTCCTATGTTTTTTAATTGTTACATGCTCTTGTATTAGGAATCACAATAGGTGTACTAGTAATTGTATGATTAGAAAAAGAAATATCCACAAGGCTACAACAGCGTATTGGACCTGAATATTTCGGACCCTTAGGAGTTCTTCAAGCTCAAGCAGATGGTACAAAATTACTTTTCAAAGAAAACCTTCTTCCATCTAGAGGAGATACTCAGTTGTTCAATATCAGAACATCCATAGCAATTATAGCAATTCTACTAAGTAATTCAATAATTCCTTTTGACTCTCACCTTGTTTTAGCCGATCTCAATATTGGGGTTTTTTTTTTTTTTTTGGATTGCAGTTTCAAGTAAAAGAAAGGGGCACAAACAGCCTTAAAGCACTGTTACATGTCTTAAAAATCTTCGATTCTCAGCATCTCAAGTGCCAACAAATGCCTTTGCTTTCGCTTGATTCAAACCATCTCCATCGAGCCATTGCTTACGGCCTTCTATAGTATGGGGACCTCACCCCTACTCTCTAAAGCTTGCCACCACTATCTATTAGATAAAGCTCAAAACACTTCCACGACCCCTTGTCCTTGGCCTTCCATCATGATCCGTCTTATAACTAGCCCATCTTTTTCCTAATGCCCCAAGAATATTATATATTATATAAAATATAAATTATCTAGCAATGAATTTCTTATATAAAAAATTATAGAATTAATAAATAGTAAATAGACAGTAAAGCTAAATATATATAAATTAAAATTAAATAAATAATAAAAAAGAGTACCTCTTGGCTTTCGTCTGCAAGATCCTTCATTTTTTTTTTTTTTTTTACAGCTCATAGAAAGTTTATATTTAGAAATAAACTAACTTTGGTTATTATAACTACCGAAAAATAGCTGTTATGACCCTCTTAAAGACTAATTGCTCTTATTAAAAAAAAGGCAAATTGTTATTCCTCAATTTAATTAATAATTATTACTAAGTAACAATTCCTTTCTAGTAGAAATAATTCTTTAAATTGAGTAATAATTGTTCATCTCTAGAAGGAATATAGTAGTTATTTCTTAATACATGTAATAACCGTAAAAATTATTATATTTCTCAAAATATAGTGCATAATAACTATTATTATTGAATAATACTATTAATACAAATTATTTTACAGGTTGCTAATGTGATAAGTGATTATTGGTAAATGAAAAAGTGTTGTTAATAGTGGGCCTAAATAAAAACCAATAAAAAGTTAACCACATTAACATTTTGTAAAAATGTTATAAAATAATTTGTACGTGTAGCATTACTCTTATTATTTTTCTAAAAATACATATTTGTGGTTTTATTCCTATTTTACTACCGATGTAATAAATTTATCTTAGACTCTAAATTATATTAGGTCGGTCCTATTTAAATGAAAAAACTATTCATTAGTAATAATTCTTTAAATTGAATAATAATTATTCATCTTTAAAGGGAGGGATATAGTAGCTATTTCTTAATTAATGTAATAACTCTAGAAATTATTATATTTCCCTAAATATAGCGCTTAATAAATATTATATTTTTATGTTTCTAAAAATAAATATTTATGGTTTTATTCCTATTTTACCAGCAAACAAATCAATGGAAATAGTTTTTTCACTACATCGTCTTTTGTTCCAGTCCTTGTCCTATTCCTAATAATAAGAATCCCCATTCTTAACTAATTGTCTTTAGTATTAACGGGGACCCTAATACTCTTCTTTTTTTGTGGGTAAAATACCCTAATACTATTTCACATGAATAAACCATTCTTATTTCAGAATCTAATAAAGCATGCCAAAACATGCCTGAATAATTTTCAATTGAAACAGCCTCTGTAACTTTCCTATTAAAAGGCTAGGAATGGTGCGCATGCATGTCTTTGAATGGGAGGATATATATATTGGCGTAAATGCACTTTTAGTCCTTATATTTTGACCTGATTTCTATTTTGGTCTCTACATTTTATTTTTACCACTTTTAGTCCCTAAATCAATTAACATGTAACATTTAAGTCCTTGCCGTCTCACCCAGCTAACAGAAAATGCTAACGTGGCTGACGGCACAGTAAAATAATAATTAAAAAATATATTTAAGTATTAAAAAATTGTCACGTCAACATTTAAATTAATTTAAATTAAAAAAAAAATTAAAAAAAAAATTATAAGCAAAAAATTACATGAATTGTGATCTAAAATGCTTCAATGTTCTTTAAACCCAGAATCAAACAAAATTAAAAGCAAAAAATCACCAAATCAAAGCAAACACAGGAAAACCCACACGAAACCAACTGGAGAACATCCTCTTATTTCTTCGATCAGGAATCTTCAGAATATCCACGGAGAATCCACTCATTTCTTCGATCATTTGAAGCACCGAGTTCAAGGATCGCAAGCGATCTGTGAGTTCCGCATGCTGAGCTCTGAGAACATTGTTGGCGGATTCGATCACCCGTAGTTCCGCTCCTTGGCGTTGACTTTCTGCACCAGATAGCGATTCGAGAGCTGCAAATGAGTCACCTCGTCTGTCAGATCCTCCAGCTGCATATGCTTCCTTATCCGAGATCGCCTCGCCAATTCACGATTCGACAACATCCTCTTCCTCTTCCTCTCGTCCGATTGAAAAACGGCACCTACAGTCCGTTATCGAAAAGCTCAATCTACTTCCAAAGGAGGAACCAACTGGAGCTGAACTTGAATCCGAGTCCGATTCGTCTGGCCCGGGTCTGCTCCACGACGGCAGGCCAATCGAGTACTCCCTCGTCGATTTCGAGTTGATCCTCAGTCCACTCGTCTCCATCTGCAAATCCGTCTTGGGTTTTTCTTTCCGATCTGGGTAGTCTCGGATCCAAGCGATTACTTCGACCGGGTGTTCTTGTGGGTGTGGGGTTTCTTTGGCCAGTGTGTTTGGATTCGAAGATGGGTTTGGTTTGTTTGCATTGTTGTAATGCAAACGAAGCTTGGATTGTGGTTTTTGATCTGTGTCAGGTGGGCTTGATCTGGTTTTTGATTTGCATTTTTGACGATGTTGAATGGTTGTTTGTTGTTGTTGTTGTTTTTTTTTTTTTTTTTTTTAAATTTCTGGTTTTTTTTTTTCCTATGTTTGCTATTGTTTATGGCTTCATGCTATTTGATTTGGTGATGTTCATTTTTTTTTCCCTGTAGGTTTGATGTTTATGTTCTTTGATTCTGGGTTTTTTGGGTTTAAAGAACATTGAAGAACAAGTTCTTAATCTTTTTAGATCACAATTCATGTAATTTTTTGCTTTTAATTTTTTTATTTAATTAAAATTAATTTAAATGTTGACGTGACAATTTTTTAATACTAAAATATATTTTTTAATTATTATTTTACTGTGCCGTCAGCCACGTTAGCATTTTCAGTTATTTGGGTGACGGCAAGGACTTAAATGTCACGCGTTAATTGATTTAAAGACTAAAAGTGGTAAAAATAAAATGTAGAGACCAAAATAAAAATCGAACAAAAATGTAAGGACTAAAAGTGCATTTACGCCATATATATTTTGCATCTGAGCTATTTTCTGATTTGTTATGGAGCATTTATGTCTTTGAATGGGAGCCCACATCACAGCAACAGGATTTAAAGATAGAGCGAATACGCACGCACACTACTTATAAGAGCAAACTTTTGATTTCTTTTCCAATAAAAACATTTTGGCATAAATGTACTTTTAGTCTCTACATTTTGATATTTTTTCATTTTAGTTCCTACATTTTAATTTTACCACTTTTAGTCCCTAAACCAATTAACGCGTGTTATTTTCGTCCTTTTCCTCAGTCAGCCGACGGAATTTGCTGAGGTGGCAGCCGGATGCAATAAAATATTATTAAAAAAATCATTTGGCATTTTTTAAATACGAAAATTAAAAAAAAAAATTAATTACTCAATTTTAATTTTTTTTTTAACAAAAAACAAAAGATAAATTCACCAACCCAAACCCAAACCCAAATTAAAATTCAACACTCTCATCAAAACAAAATCAAAACACACTCGTCAGTCCCTACAATTTTTTTTTTTTTTTTTTTTCAGAAGAACATTTAACAAACACTCTCTATTCTCAAACTCTCTCTCTTCACCCTCCATGGATGGAGAGTCTCTCTAATCCGCCAAACTCCGATCTAATTCAAACTCTAACTGACCTAAACTCTCTCTATTCTCAGTGATGAGGTTGCCGTTGCCGTCAAAGAAAGAAAACCCATTGACCCATCGAACCCATGAAGAAGGTCCGCCGATTAGGTGTACGAAACCTGAGAAAGAATAGTTTCGTTTTTGTGTAGTTATGGCTCCGTTGTACAAAACCCACCCAGTCACCGATTCAGTATTGGAGCCCATAACAATGGTTGTGAAGCTGAGAACAGTGGTACTCACACCTCTTTCTACCTCACCCAATAATGACTAGCGGCGAGTAGATCAAGAGGCTAATCTTCGAGGTTTTGATCATGGAAGCCGTGAGATCTTGATGCCATGAAAAATTTGGAGGCTTGCATGTGGGTGTTGTGAACATGGATCGGTGGTTGGGTCTACTGATGATTTTGGCTTGGGTTGAGATCTGGGTTTCGTTTGTGTTTGATCCCTATTTGTGATTTGGGTAGGTTGTTGTGTTTGGTCTTTATTATTATTTTTTTTTTTCCGTTTGTCTTGTTGCGATCTAGGTTTGAGTTTTTAGTTGCTAGATTTGTGTTCTTAGATGCTGGGTTTGATCTAGAATGAACACGAAGAACAAGTTGTAATGTTCTTATGAAAAATAATAATAATAAGTAATAATATTCTTTTGCTGGGTTTCAATTATTTTGTTTGTATTTTTTTTTTAAATAGTAACTTTTTTTTTAAAATTTTGGCATTTAAAAATGCCAAATAATTTTTTTAATAATATTTTGCTGCCTCTGACTGTTACCTGAGCAATTTCTATCGGCTAAATGACAAAAATAACAAAAATAATTTTTTTAATAATATTTTGCTGCCTCTGACGGCCACCTGAGCAACTTCTGTCGACTAAATGACAAAAAGAACAAAAATAATACGCGTTAATTAGTTTAAAGACTAATGATAAAATTATAATGTAAAAACTTAAATAGAAAAAGATCAAAAGGTAAGGAATAAAAGTACATTTATGCGTTAAAAATTATTTTTTATATCAACCTTTACATCTTTGAACTTTTTTCCCTAACAAAAAATGTTCAAATAACTCTTAAATCCAAATCATGTTCAAGGAGTATTCAACAGCCCTGATTTTTTGCTAGGCAGTGAAAATTAAGACTTGCTGCTTGCATATAAAAGGCATATTTTGAGATAAAGATTTCACGAACCTCTTCATTTTTTCAAAAATATAGGTCAGATCAAAGATAAACTCAGCGGATCACGTTTAGACGTTTTTGTCTTATGGTATTTTGTCCTTTCTAAAACATAATTATTTTCGCCAACATGAACAGTTCAAAATTGTCAATGATTTAAGTCTAACACTGTTAGCTACACATATTCGGCGTATTTATAGATAAGCCATCTTATTTGTTTGTAATTCAACAATTCGGCGTATTTAGAGATTCTGGTATTACATCCTTCTAACGCGTAGAGAAATATCACTTGGAAATTGCAATATTAGATGAGTGACAATATTATAGAGAGATACAGCTACAAAGCCGAATCAAACTAAAGAAATTCGGGCAACGAAAAATAGATTCCCAGCAGACATTAATGATTAATCGAGTTCTACACAGTTTTGCACCAAAAACCAGAGTATCTAACACCAGAAATTATGGCTTGAGCGAGGCCTCGCTTCAATGGTTTTTGTAAAAGGTAAGACATCATTTTTAGTGTAAACATTATTCACTAGCAGGGCAGTATCATGACCGCAAACCACATCACCCACAGAGAGGCTTGAGTTAGTGCATCAACATTTATCCAAATCACTTAATTACAAAAATTGAATAATAAAATTGTATAATCAGGAGTAATTACACCAGACAACAATGTGTCTTAATAAGTTTCAATCTGGTTTAAACTTGGGGCCAGGCTGACTAGTCTCAACTACAAACCTAAAAGTCAAAGTAGAATGCAACTTCTCAGATCTCACACATACTATTAAATTATTACATACATCTTCGAATAAAGTCTATTTTCTGGACAATTCACTCCAAATCTGTAATGATACAGTACTCCGCAAACTCTCATAAGTGTGCACAGATATGCATCCTGATTGAATGGATCTAACCACAAAAGCTCTCGTTGGCTAATAGGCCAAGCAAAAAGGAGCTCAGCTGAGACAATCATAATGCTTCTGAGGCAACCAGTAGGCATCATTAATAAAAAACAGCAGCAAATCTAGCGCTTGAACGACAGCATTGACTGCCTGTGAGGACCAGAAATGGCAAACGAAAGGTACAAAATATCACAATATCATGCTAAAATTGAACAACTTTATATAAGACATTAGACATGGTAAACGAACATCAAATAAAATCACAAAATAGCACCTGTTCATGAACAAGAATGAC
This sequence comes from Castanea sativa, assembly GCF_040712315.1. NCBI lineage: Eukaryota > Viridiplantae > Streptophyta > Magnoliopsida > Fagales > Fagaceae > Castanea > Castanea sativa. The sequence goes on from NC_134016.1 coordinate 27,683,980, forward strand.
ACAAAGATTAACCAAAAAATTTACAAGATCGAAGTACATGCAAATATAACATAAATATCACCGATTTAAGTCCAAGACATAAAAGAGTAGAGGTGTAGAGCTCCCTTCAATCCAAACAAGGATCTAACTTTAGGCAACGCAGCTCCTAAGGTATGCAAGCCGCAAACCTATCCAAATAATCTGATGGATAGGGCTGTGGGATCCATAACAAAGCAGCTCAATCAACCCAGCAAGACCCTCTATTGGACTTCAAGGAGCTCCACTCCATAAACCTTAGAAGCACTAAGCAACAACTGCAACCCTAAATTCATTACCTTCCAAAACCCTAACTTTACCTCATACACCAAAATTGAAAATAGGAGTAGATAGAACCTAAAAACAAGAATACAAAAAAAACACACATAGACAAACTATCACAGATCCATCTATTTATGCAAAAACCCCTCACGATTCAAAAGGAAATAAATTTATTTAAAAAATATATATAAAAATAAACACACACATACATGCTAAGACACTCATAAAACTGACAGATCCATGACAACCCAGACATCATAACGTTCAGAGAACTTATATCTGGCTACCACCACACCGCACCACACCACACAGCCTTCCTTATAAAGTCCGGAATCACCTTTAATACCCTAACAACATAGATAACCCCACTTCAAACCAGCTCTTCAAACCTTATACAGTAAATACCAACTAAAGTTAGGCCAGCACAACCACCCATTTATGCCCTTCAATAGCTGGTAAACTAAGGAGACCTTTGATGTATTGGATGAGGTAGATAGGAGGGTATTTTTATAGTGCTTTAATGGTAGGAGTCGGCCAGGTCTGTTTTCTTTTTCTTTTAACGAAAAGTCTTGGGAACCGGCAGTGTTTGTTTTTAAGATTCGTTGATGAAGACTCATTATGATAATCACGTGCCTCGCTTTTTCCACGATATATAGTTGTAGGATTTTATCGTTGTTTTGACTGTCTACAATTCTTCACGTACAAAGAGAAATAGTAGTACTACTGCTATACAAACCCTGTCCATCATTTTATAGAATGGGGAATAGGAAAAGGTCTCGGAGGGAAAAATCCTTTCACCTGTACTCTGTTGTCCAAAGCATGAGTTATTTCCCATAAAAAAAAAAGAAAAAAGCATGAGTTATTAATGACTTGAATAGTGAATAGTGTTTGCGTGTGACAGACTGAGAAAGAGAGAGAAAGCTACTGTGACATGAATTAGTGCTTTGCATGTGAGAGGCTGATAGAGATATTAGACTACAACGATATGAATCGGTGTTCTTTTCCCCCTATAAATATGAATTAGTGCTTTGCATGTGTGCTGCTTCTTCTGATATCTTCAAAAAATGAAGTCCAACAAAAAAAAAAAAAAATATATATATATATATATATATATATATATATATATATATATATATATATCTATGAACAATGTTTGCATTGGATGTGTGTGATGTTGCTGCCACATTTCTTTTGGGGACAATTTTTAAGATTGAGATAAGGTGCAAAACAATCTAGGTATTGCTCTACATGCAATTACACCCATTTCTCTCACAATTTTTTCTTTTTAAATTTTTGTGTGTGTCGAAAAACAAAGGAAAAAAAGGCCTAGGCAGGATAAACAGACTTTGGATGTGAGCCCACTATAATTAATTTGTAAATATAGTAATAGCGGACCAACACTTGGGCTTCTTATCTAGTAGGTTAAAGTTTAAGAAAGGGTCCACATAGAAATAAGTAAAAATTAGGCAAATAAAACGTGTAAAAGAATATATTGATCTTCCCTTGATCAGTCGAGGAAAATTGTTACACTAAAAGGTTTACAAGTTTGAGTGTTTTCTCTCTCCAATCTTCAGGTTCTGGTCTCTATTCATTGGGATTTTCCCTCATTTTATAATGACTTGAATAGTGAATAGTGATTGCGTGTGAGAGACTGAGAAAGCTACTATGACATGAATTAGTGCTTTGCATATGATGATATGAGAAACTGATAGAGATATTAGACTACAATGACATGAATTGGTGTTTTTTTTCCCTATGAATATGAATTAGCGCTTACATGTGTGCTTCTTCTGATACCTTAGAAAAAGAAGTCAAACAAATATATATATGAACAATGTTTGCATTGGATGTGAGATGTTGCTAATACTTTCAAACATTTCTTTTGGGGACAAAGTATTTTGGATTGAGATAAGGTGCAAAATAGCCTAGGTATTGCACTCTATGCAATTACACCCATTTCACTCACTTTTTTTTTTTTGGTGGGTCAAAAAACAAAGGAAAAAAAAGCCCAGGCAAGATAAACAAGCTTTTGATGTGAGCCCACTACAATTAATTTGTAAAGTTAGGAATAGCAAACCAACACTTGGCTTCTTATCTAGTGGGTTAACCTTTAAGAAATGGTCCAAATGGAAAAAAGTAAAAATTAGGCAAAAAAAACGAGTAAAAGAATATATTGATCTTTCCTTGGTCAGCCGAGGAAGCTTGTACACTTAAAAGTTCACAAGTTTAAGTGTTTTCTCTCTCCAATCTTCAGGTTCTGGTCCCTGTTCATTGGGATCCTCCCTCTGTTTATAATGGTTTCCTTTCCATCTTGACCCTTCACATGGAGGGTGGTTGATCTCCCTTAGATACTTGTCTCATCCCACCTTTAGAGGAAGTGCTGAATGAACTACAAGCTGTCTTAACACTGTTCAGGTGTTATTTAGCCATTAATGCGGCTGACATTATTGTTGCAAGGCATTCAATGCAGTTATACGGAGGTGATGGGTGCTTCCTTGGGAAGCTTCCCATCTCCTTCTCTTTGCCTATACTGGCTACTGTTACTTCCTTCGATTTGTGCTTCCCAGCTAGGGTCAGGGTTCCTCTTGTTCACTTCCTTAAGTTGTTCAGGGTCCTTGTCCAGGCTTTATTAGGTCTCCTAACTCAAAGCTCGATTGTTGGGCTTGTATGCTCCTCGAACATGGTCCAATAGAGGTGCTACCCTCGGATCCCCTCCCACAATTTCTTTACATTTTTACTTCTTCTAACTTTTTTATTTAATATTTGAGACTACTTAGGTATTGCATTTGCACTTGACATGAATTGGTGTTTTTTTTCCCTATGAATATGAATTAGTGCTTACATGTGTGCTTCTTCCAATACCTTAGAAAAAGAAGTCAAACAAATATATATATGAACAATGTTTGCATTGGATGTGAGACATTGCTAATACTTTCAAACATTTCTTTTGGGGACAAAGTTTTTAGGATTGAGATAAGGTGCAAAATAGCCTAGGTATTGCACTCTATGCAATTACACCCATTTCTCTCACCTTTTTTTTTTTTGTGGGTCAAAAAACAAAGGAAAAAAAAGCCCGGGCAGGATAAACAAGCTTTTGATGTGAGCCCACTACAATTAATTTGTAGAGTTAGGAATATCAAATCAACACTTGGCTTCTTATCTAGTGGGTTAACATTTAAGAAATGGTCCAAATGGAAAAAAGTAAAAATTAGGCAAATAAAACGAGTAAAAGAATATATTGATCTCTCCTCGGTCAGCCGAGGAAGCTTGTACACTTAAAAGTTCACTAGTGTTTTCTCTCTCAAATCTTTAGGTTCTGGTCCCTGTTCATTGGGATCCTCCCTCCTTTTATAATGGTTTCCTTTCCATCTTGACCCTTCACATGGATGGTAGTTGATCTCCCTTAAATACTTCTCCCATCCCACCTTTAGAGAAAGTGCTGAATGAACTATAGGCTGTCTTAACACTGTTCATGTGTCATTCAACCATTAATGCGGCTAACATTGTTGTTGCAGGGCATTCAATGCGGTTATGCAGAGGTGATGGATGCTTCCTTGGGAAGCTTTCCATCTCCTTCTCTTTGCCTATACTGGCTACTGTTACTTCCTTTGATTCGTGCTTCCTAACTAGGGTCGGGGTTCCTCTTGTTCACTTCCTTAAGTTGTTTAGGGTCCTCGTCTAGGCTTTATTAGGTCTCCCAGCTCAAAGCTCGATTGTTGGGCTTGTAAGCTCCTTGAACATGGTCCAATAGAGGTGCTACCCTCGGATCCCCTCCCACAATTTCTTTACCTTTTTACTTCTTCTAACTTTTTTATTTAATATTTGAGACTACTTAGGTATTGCATTTGCACTTGATTTCAAATTAAGTTTTTTATGCATAAGTTGTAATATATGTAATAATCACATATTAGAAGTGGAGGAATAATCTTAAAAAGAAATCAATTATAGTGGTGTGATTCTTTGGAGTTTATTTGAGTGGAGTGTTTGAGCAAAAAATTTGTCTAAACATCACTCAAGTGAGTGTCGTACTAAGTTAGCAAAGTTCTAATTTTAATGATCACTCAAGACAGTATTAGGCGAAGATCGATCAAACTTTATGTTTGAAGTCATTTGAGGTTCACTCAATGTTTGTTTGATCAAAGAGTCAAGCAAAACAATTCGTGTAAGCGAAGTCATTCAAAATGTTTGTTTTCTATAGAATTATGCAAACAGTAAGCCTAATGCAAAGTTTGAATTGTCTCTAACGTGTCATAGCCCTTCATTGCTGGCTCTTCAATGGTGTCTCTTCATCCTTTATAGATTTGTTTCCCATATTCAATTTTTTTTTTTGAAAAATACAATGAAATTTCATAAAATCTCTAAAATTTTATCTATAAAATTTAGGCTTTAGGAAATTCAGACCTTGGTTGTTGCAAATTAACCAATTTTAAGTCATCTTAATTAGATTAATCAATTAAGCTTTGAATTCATGGTTAATCAATCACACACATATTGGAAAAATATAGTTTGTATCGCATACAAAACATGCACAGCGAAAAATTAATGGATCTACTTCATTCGCAATTGTTAACATGTACTTCAGAATTCAAGAACAAAAAAGTGTACCTTGGTGTGGTGAAATTCAAAAACCAAAGATTAGAAGTACTTGAGAACACTTTTAATCTTCACTCCAGTTCCACTTAATGCCCAAGAAGTGTGATCTCTCAATCAATTTCTAAGGGAGAATAAGAGAGTGGCTTATACTCACATACAAACCATTTCATTCTTTATTCAACACTTATGAAATTCTGTATGTTTCTCTCCTTATTTCTAATTGATTATCTAATTGAGCTAGCCTTTTGGGTCATTCCAATTGAGTTTTAGTATGTGGCTTGGAGTGGGATCAAAAGACAACAAATAAGACTCTAGCTAAAATGAGTCTTGGGCTTTTCTGTCAACTCTTGACAAGTCCAAAGTTACCATTAATTATATTTAATACCACTATATAAATATAATTGCACTTTAGGCCTTATTAATAAATTATATCCCAAAACTTTATTATACAGGCAACCCCTTCATAAAATATTCGTAGTAAAACAAAGTCATGAATGTAGACTGCCACTTTGAAGATTACTACATCTTAATCTTTGAGTACCCGGTTTAATCCTTTAAGCTATTCATTATATATTTATGAAATCTAGTTTCATAAATATATACTTTAGTAACTCCTTACTAAAGTGGTTAGGTTTAACACTCTAAATAACCAAACTCATTAAACTTATTTCAAGAGAATATTTTATATCTTCGTTAAGAGATTATAAATTTCATTTTGAGAATATAAGTTTTATCAATACTAAATGTGGCTGCCTAACATACTGAGGTTTTGATCGTGACTTTAGATCTTACTCCTAATATATCAAAGCAATCTACACTTCATAATCAGGTCCATTAATCTCTCAGGATTAAGAGTTGATGTAAATAGAAGTCATTAGATTTATTATTCATTTGACAATTGTTAGGAGAATAATAAATCTCACAGCGGTCTAGTTCAATATGCCTTAACTCTTAAAACATATCAACATATCAACTAGAAGTCTCTACTTCCATTATCAAGACAAATCATCTTAGTTGATATGTTATAGTCTTCACAGATGAAATGCCCAATTTCATCACCAACTACAAACTAAAATTCTGAGTTAACAAAGAACTTGTAATTTATATCTTTTGTGACTAAATCACATACTATGCATCTCATGAATTATATAATAATGTCTAAATATTCATGTTACCATTATTTTAGATAATAATAATACAACTTTATTAATCACAACATTAAATCATACATAATGTCATACATAGCATCATATAATAGGATTTAAAGGCACTAATCCTAACAACACCAATATCGGGAAGAATAAATAATGCATAAATTAAAAGAGGCATGCAATGTTGCTATAAATAGATAACCTTAGCAATGAATAACCCTTGGTGTTTATCGCCAACCCTACAAGAAACAAATTTACTGTATAAAAAATTGAAGTTTATACAATAGAATTAACTCTAACTCAACAACTACCTCATGTCAATCTTATTGATGTGAAAACATGAAGCTTTAAATCCTTAGAGTCTTCTAACAAGTAACATGTACTCTGTTCAACACAAACATTTCATCCACAAGTTCAAGAATCTTCTTAAAGATTCTTCAAATCATCAATATGTCTTAAGTGTAGCAGCTTCACCTTGATGATCAAAGCTCGAATATATCAATCTCTAATGGGTAATACTGTTAGAGAACTTGGATATATGAACCCTATGCATGCAAAATGTAGCTCTCTAAAAGTCTGTTTATTTTAGTCGTCCTTCAATTGTCCTTTTTTACTTTAGAAATGAGATCACAAAACCCTAGAGTATGGACAACTAATTGGGTTTGATATATTTTGAGAACATTATTCTCAATTGATTTACTTTAGTAAGTCATATGTCAAGCTCTCAAAGGCCTTTTTCACCCACACGGCTCAAGGTTGAGTCTATGTAGATGTAAAGGCATAATTGCTTGAACAGCGCCAAGGATGGCGAGAGGGATTGTTATTCCCTCAAAATTTAATGAGAATGATCAAAGCCTTGATCTATTAATTTAGAAGAGGCACATGATTTTTCACTTTTGGCTAGGACACCTTCTCACTAACATGTCATAGCTACTACTTGCAACTTGAAGTAGTTGGGGTGCGTGCTTCACCACAAAAATGGCATAAGGAGTATGTGGAGTATCTAGCCTTTTAGGCAAAGGATGAGGAACGATCTTAGGTCTAGAATTGCCAATGATCATTTTACCCATAGGTCTTAGGTCTAAAGTTAGTTCAGTTTTAGTTTTTTTTTTTCTTCTTCATCTTAGGCTAAAGACAAAATGCATTTTGGCAAATGGAAACCTATATTTGGTTTTGACATTTAAGTTGAAAACTAGTGGTGGATATTAAAATTTGTATAATGACAGAAATGATGAATGAGAAATATATTAATATTTGGATAAAAGTTTAAAAAAAAAAAAAAAAAACTAGTTTGGATGAATATTCCTAACCCATTACATGATGATTTATAAGATCATTCACGTGTATTATTAAAATAAGTCACACAACTCATTAACTAGATTATGAGACAAACTATATTTTGATGGTTTTATCCATGGTTTTAAAAGCTAGAATGGTTAAAGAACCATGAAAGGGTCTGCTTCCCTGTTCTTGACTGATTTTCACCAGTTATTTTGGGTTTTTTTGGACCAGTTATAGTTTTGGTTCCCAGTTCAACTGGTTGAACCGGTCGGTTTGGTTCGGTTTTTAAAACAATGGTTTTATCAATTGTCATATAATGAGATAGAAAAATTTTGAGATAAAATATTTCTTTTCAATTATTTTAATATATAATAATCAAATATTCTAAAAGTGTCATATATTTTCCTCATCCGATTGCCTAACTCATATTTTGATAGCTTTAAGCTACTTTCCATTTTACTTTTAAGTAAATAAGCTATCTATCAAAAGGTAAATATTACCAAACTCCACAATACATGACGCCTTAATTCAATATTATTCACTACTTACTAAAGTGTTTTGTCACTAGCACAAATTTTTTCTCAATAAGATTGTAGAAAAAAAAAGGTTGTAGCTTTGTGTAATTATCAACATTAGGCTCGTGCCTAAGCAAAAAAGAATCATTCAATGTCATCGCAATTTTCTTTTCCCTAATTGAACCCCCCTCCCTCCAACACAACCAAAAAAAAAAATTCTCTTCCATAAAGGAATAACCTGCTTTATTTTCTCTTATATTTTATTCCTTTATTTTATTATTTCCTTCTCTCCCATCCTCTATTTATTTCTTTCCATCCATACATAGTATAATGATGAAAGTTTCACCATTTTACATGTCTTATTATTCTCTCACTATCTTCCACATTGTGAGTTGTAATATTATTTTGGGTAAAATGCAAAACTTACTCCCTAAGTTTCTTCAGATTTCATTTCAGTCCTCTAACTTTGCTTTTGTTCATTTCAGTCCTCTAACTTTCAAGTTTATTCAATTAAGGTTTTTCCATCAACTTTTGTTATATGCTGTGGTTAATTTTTCAATTTTATAAATTTTTCTTCAAATATTTTAAATTAACAAATTCAATTAACGATTGAAAAATATTTTCCAGATTTTTTTTAATTTAATTTTTCAATTTTATAAAATTTTCTTCAAATTTCTTAAATTAAAAAAATCAATTAATGAATGAAAAATATATTCCAGGTTTTTTTTTTCCAAAAAATTTTAACAAAAGTTAACGAAAAGGCCTTAATTAAATTGATCTGAAACTTAAAGAACTAAAATGAACGAAAGCAAAGTTAGAGGATTGAAATGAAATCTGAAGAAAGCTAGAGGGTCAATTTTGCATTTTAGCCTATTATTTTTACACAATTTTAAAATTATTTTTAACTCTACAAAATTTTAAATATAATAATTTCATCATGAAAACAACACATCCTCATATTTGTTATGCCATTCTTTTGACAAATACTATGGATAATATGGAGTATGGATATTCATTGTCATGTTTTCTCCCTATTTCTTATGGATTTTTTGGTTGTTACATGAAAAGTTAGTGTGGTAGGTGAAAAGTAGCGAAAAGTCAATTAGTAAATGTTGATTTATGATTTTATTACAGTTTACGCACTTAATTAATTTGTAGAGATGGGATGCAAGGTTAACATTAAAATACCCATTAAGTAAAGAGGAATCTCCGAGTTATACTTTGATATGAGATAAAAGTAGTCAATTTGAATTCTCATTGAAATTTGCTAAGTGTTTGTCCTCGGGTTCAATCCGAGGATAGAATTGCAACTGAATGATTTTTTTTTTCTTTCTCCTTTCCTTTCTTCAACCTCCCCTTGATCCAGGTGCTCCTTGGCTTTATATAAGTTGCAAGAATGCAACTAAATCTTACATTTGGAGGGTTGATTTCAAGTTCTCTTGATACTTGTCCTATCTTAATCTTGCTAGAAGGCTTCTACAACAAAAATATGAGCTGTGATGGTTATTGTTTATGGTCATTTCTCCATTAATGCGGCCAGTTAAGTGGTTGCAGTATATTTAATGCGAAGGGGATGGCTTCCCAGTCCTTCCTTTTTCTTCTCTTCCTTGTTCGAAACCAAATTACCTTTGTCTCCTTGAGGGTCGCATCGTGTTACCTTCTTTCCGGGGTCTCGGCCTTCCCGAGGTTAAGTATGCCCCCTCGGCATTGTCAACAGCAGCATCATCCCAAACTCCTTACTAGTTCCCCTTTCCAGAATTACTCTAATTACCACCATTAACTACCTTTGATCCTCGTCCTCCCACAACAGCCCCCCAAAACCTCACTCTCCGTTCTCGAGTCAAGAGAGAGAGGTTTTGTCTTCTTAGGCCATTTCTCCTAATACCACACTTCTAGATTATCCCATGTGAGAATTTCCTTTCACCTGACTGAAGCACGCTCTTGACGCTTCGGAAACCACAACGCCTCAATAAATGCTATAGGTGGCTCGCTATCACCCACGTTCTACAATGAGATGAACATCGTACAGACCTTATTCCTCCAGCAAAAAAGTGGGAAAATTGCCGCCACCATTTCATCCTCTATATATACAGGGAAATAGGGAACTTCTATCTCTATTTCTTCCTTTTAAGAACAAACAAACGCTCTTCATTCCAGAAAACTAGCCCAAGGAGTCATTCTTTTCCGAATTTTGTAAGTGTATGTCATTTCTATATATATATATATATATATTAAAAAGAAATTCTTCCTTATTCCTTCACATTTATAGACTTTTCTCATCTTTTATCTTTTATCTTTCCCATATGGGTAGAATTTTTAATTTGGTTGACACTCCCGAACACAGAGAGAAGTTTAACAAATACTATAGGATTCCTAGTAATGTATCAATACAAAACTGTACTATAAGTGAATGGCATTAGAGAAGGCCTACTAAAGCCGTTGTGATTCCGATGATAGCCTTTATTGAGGGAGGGATGAGGATTCCCATGGGTAGAGTTACTAGGGATTTTTTTTACTCTATTTAGACTTTGTCCTACCTAATGTGTCCTAAATATGTTTAAGGTGTTAGGTAGTGTGGATGTGATGAACGAGAAGATGGGTATATACCTCACCCATCACAACATCAATTGGATCTATAGTTGCCAAAAGAATAACGAAGCAAACTGTTATCTTAAAACTAGGGTTCCTGTCGTTAGATTGATTTCTTGCCTCCTCGAGACGAACAAAGGCATGGACGAGGACTTCCTCATCATTTCCAGAGAATGGCATGATGGACTTCACTGTCTGACCACAAATGGCATTCCAAGTGGGAGTTTAGAGAAGTCTTTAAGGCCTTTTGCTACTTAGGGGAAGTACCAATATTTTAAATATTCAACACTATTTGTTTTTGGTTTCATTATCTTACTATTTAATTCTGCCTAAGTAACTAAGATTTATTTTCTTATTACAGACAAAAAAGCTACTGCCAAAAGACGGGGTCTGGTAAATTTTGCTTTACTAAACCGAGTTTTAAGATCCAAGATCTTTCTACACCAGGAAGGACAACTTCAGGCAGTACATGTCATTCTCGGTTTCAAATCTATTTCTAACTGATTCCAAGTGTCCAAACACGTGATCAAAGCCAAGGATTCGCGTCTTGCCTTGGTTGACGTCGCCGTTGAAGGCTTTATTCGGAAACCTCCCCTGGCTAGCACACAAACTGTAGATCTCCTTACTTTTAAAGATCCTTAACCAATAACTGAGGTTATTCCATCTTCAGATGAAAAAGCCGAAACCCCATCCAAAGCTCAATTCGAAGAAGATGAAGAAGACGAATCAGGGGAGAGTACAGAAAGCCTTGTCCGCGAGGAGGACTTCAAGGTTTTCTACCATCCAAACATGGTTGAGGATATAGCATCTAGTTCAAGGTTAACCACAACTCTTGTTAGTTAAAAGCAAGAGGTAAGTGAGGTACCTGAAGCAATGGTGCTAGAAAAAAGGATGCCTGACCTGTTGTCTTTACTGGAATCTCATGTTGGAACACCACCCCTGAAGTCTCAGTAGTTCCTAGACCTCCTACTCTGATTCTGCCTCCTCCCCCACAAAATGAACCAATCGACAAAAAGCGAAAAAGGGATAAGAAGGGTGGAAAGGGTTCAACCGAGGAGGGAGAGATCCAAGAAGAAACACCTCCTAAGCAGGCCAAAGTAACGAAAATGAGCCGAACTCAACAAAGGAGGGAATGTGAGGATCTCGAGGCGATATTTGAACATTGCTCTCGTGTTCCAAGCTGGAACCCTCCATTCGTACTAGACGGTACCCCTCTTTCTTCAAACCCCTCAATTCGTAATTTTGATCACGAGAGGGTAGGCTACGTGGCGAGCTCAGTTGAGTAAGCGCTTCTTCTTCCAAGAGACATGGCAAAACTTCGGAACTTAAAAAAGCATGAGATGTTTTTATCTCTGAAAAGGGATTTAGCCCTGGTACACTTTCTTTCCTCGTCAATTACTATTACAATTTCTATTGCTCAAGCGATAATTTCTGACCTAAACAAAGAATTGGAGCAAAAAACCAAAGATATGGGTAAGATTGAGCATGTTGCATTTGACCTGGGACAAAAAGAAACTGAAGCCCACCTCAAATCCTAGATCCTAGTGGTATGCTAAAGCTTTTGTCTTCGGACTTGGGTTGAGGCCTTAAATGCTGCTAGCGTAGATCCTTCTTCGGAGCTGAGAAATCAAGAAATTTTTTTTATCCTCTAGCCATTAGAGTGCACACTCCTACTTAACCTCCTTCCAACACTACTACCGCTATCCAGCCTTCCCCGGCTGAGAATCCACCCCCAAAATCTAGCACAACTGCCCTGTCCTCTTCCACTGTTGTAGTTGAGACACCTTCAACTGAAAAGAATCCTACCTCGGCTCTTTGCGGTGTAGGAAGAACGAAGACCTTATATTATAGAACTGCTGAAAAAGTTCCACTGCCATCTCAACTCACTGCAGAAGGGCAAGTTTCTGGGGGCATCAAGAAGCAGAAGGGACTGGAGGTCTCTAAGACACAGTAGAGGCTGGATTGGGACACCTTATTACTATATTGTCATGTTTTGTTGTTTGTTTGTTTTGTTTTTTTCTTATATATGGCCTTAAGTGTGATGGCCTCTACCATATATTTTTGTATATTGAAGTTGATGAACGTTTAACCTTGCTAATACAAGAAAACTTCAATTCCAGTTTCATTATGCACCCTTTGTAGTGAACTTCAATTTCTGCACTTTTCAATTTTTTTTAAGTACTAATTAGTTTCGAATAGACAATTTATGATTTCCAATATGCGCTAACTTATTCAAGGCAAGAAATTTGGAAACTACAGAACAACTGAGGTTCCATATGCACTCTAACCATAGTTAATTTACCCAAGGCAGGTGATTCGAGGAGTAGAACCCAACCGAGGTTCTGTTTAACCCTTGGTGACTTGCCTAAGTGTTAATTTACCCAAGGCAGGTGATCAAAGGAATCAAACCCAGCCGAGGTTCTGTTTAACTCTTGGTGATTTGCTTAAGTATTAATTTACCCAAGGCGGGTGATTTGAAGAATTGAACTCGACTGACGTTTTGTTTAACACTTGACGATTTGTTTAAGTGTTAATTTACCCAAGGCAGGTGATCTAAAGAATTGAACCCGACCAAGGCTTTATTTAACACTTGGCGATTTACTTAGAAATATTTAGGATTAAAACAAGGAATGTACCAAAGTTGATCAACACATCTCAAATATCCATATATACATAACTTACAATTAGACAACTAATAATAATATTTTCGCAAGTTATTTACATTCCACAGCCAAGGAACTACAACCCCGTCTAGATCTTCCAACCAATAAGCTCCCGTTCTAGCTATAGAAGTTACCTAGTAAGTAGTAAGGACCTTCCTAATTAGGACCCAGCTTTCCCCAAGAGGGGTTCCTCATATTTCCGACCACTCTATGTAAAACGAGATCTCTAGGAATGAATGCCCTAACCTTGATCCATTTGTCAAACCCTTGCCTAAGTTTATGTTGGTATTGTGCAAATTTGATCGCAACCATTTCCCTTCGTTCCTCGACTAAGTCAAGATCAAGGGATAGAAACCGTTCATTGTCGCCACCGAGGAGTTGGTCAGACCTTAATGATGGAAACCCGTTTCAGTAGGAATAATCGCCTCATATCCATACGTCATGGAAAATGGGGTCTTGCCCATAGATGTTCTAGGAGTTATGCGATATGTCCATAAAACATGGGGCAACTCGTCCACCCATTTTCCTTTGGCATCCTCCAATCTTTTATTTAATCCATTTACAATGATTTTGTTGATGGCCTTTGCTTATCCATTACTATGTGGGTACGATGGGGTGGAATACCTATTCTTTATCCCTAAGTCATAACAGTACCTCTGAAAGACTTTACTATCAAATTGAAACCCATTATCCGAGATAAGTATGTTAGGGACCCTAAACCTTATTACAATATTTCGCCACACGAACCTTTTGACATCTTGATCACGGATGTTTGCCAATGGTTCAGCCTCAACCCATTTAGTAAAATAGTTAGTTGCAACAAGGAGATACTTGATTCCCTGTTGCCCTAAGAAAAGGTCCCACAATATCCAGCTCCCACTGCGCAAAAGGCCAAGGACTACTCAATGGATTTAGCACCCCCTGGCTGATGTACGTTAGGAGAATACCTTTGACACTGATCACACTTCTTAACATACTCTTGAGAGGACTTCTGCATGCTCGGCCACCAATATCCTTGCGTTAAGGCCCTATGAGCAAACGACCTCCCACCTATGTGACTGTTGCATATTCCCTCATGCAACTCCTCCAGTAGTATTTCTACTGCCTCAGGATGAATGTACAATAGATATGAGTGCTTATATAGTTTTTGATCTTCAGACAGCCAAAACCTTGACGCTTTCCTACGAACTTTCTCTACCTCGGTTTTATCCTCGAGTAATAATCCGCTTTTGAGAAATGTAAGCAATGAGTCCATCCAACTTGGGCCCATCTGAGTGAAATGGATCTAAACCAAAACTGGTACATCATAGGCAGGCGATGTATAATCCTCCACCAAGATAATTCTAGGAAGATTCTCCTTGCTTATGGTAGCTAGAGTTGTGAGTGAATCAGCATGAGAATTTTTGCTTCAGGGTACCTGCTCAAGCGTAAAGGAATAAAAGCCTCCTAAAGAAAGTTTGACTTGATTCAAGTATCAAAGCATCCTCGGGTCTTTAGCTTTAAAATCACCCCGAACCTGTCCAACTATAAGTCTTGAATCACAATACTCTAACCACCTTACCCTTGAGCTTGCGCATGGCTGCCAACCCCGCCAATAAAGCCTTATATTTAGCCTCGTCATTTGTTGCTGCAAAACCCAATCTCAGGGATTTTTCTAAAGTAATTCCTTCCGGAGAAATCATCACAATTCCTATTCCTGATCCCTTTTGATTGGCTGCACCATCCACAAACAGACGCCAAACTTGCTGAATTTCTACTAAACCCACTGCTACTATCTCCTCAGGTTCTACTCCCTCTTTTGAGTCACCTAACTCTTCTATAAATGTTGCTACCAGTTTCGCCAGAATTTGGTCCTTTATAGCAGTTTGAGGCAAATACTTAATATCAAACACACCAAGCATAGTTCCCTATTTTGCGACCCTTCTTGTATAATCCGACCTTTAGAGTAATGCTTGTAAGGGCAACTAAGTCAGAACAATCACAGTATGAGCCTAGAAGTAGTGAGGCAACTTCTTCGTAGCGTGGATGATAGCAAGAATTGCTTTCTCCAAATGGAGATACCTGATCTAAGCCTCTTGAAGGGATTTGCATCATAATACACTGGTTTTTGAATTCCTTCATCCACCCGTATCAACACTAAACTCACTGCATGTTTAGCAACAACCACATATGCATACAAAATCTCCTCCTTCTCTGGCTGAGACAAGAGTGGTGGGTTAGCCAAATATGCCTTCAATTCTTCAAAAGCCTTATCGCATTCCTTGGACCACGAAAAAACCTTCCACTTATCCAATAGTTGAAAAAATGGTCTACACCACTTAGCAAACCTCAAGATAAACTATTTCAAAGCTACTATCATCTTGGTAAGGCGTTGAACCTCTTTTGGATTTCGAGGAGGATGCAAGTCATGAATAGCCTTAATTTGGTCGAGATTAACTTCTATCCCTTTATTGGTGATCATGTAACCCAAAAACTTTCCAGACCCTACCCTAAAAGAGCATTTAGAAGCGTTTAAGCGTAATTTATGCTTTCTTAAGATTGCAGAAGTTTCTCCAAGGTCTAATAGATGCTCGATCTCTTCTTTACTTTTAACCACCATATCATCAATGTATGCTTCCATGTTTTTTCCCAATTGGTTTTCAAACATCCTAGTTAGTATCCTTTGATAGGTAGATCCCACATTCTTTAGCCCAAAGGGCATTACCCTGTAGTGGTAATTGCATGTTGGGGTAAGGAAGGTTGTTTTCTCATGGTCAGGCAACGCCAATGAGATTTAGTGGTAGCCTTGAAGCGCATCTAGGAAACTCATCCTAGGATGTCCATACGTTGCGTCAACTAACTTATCTATTCTTGGGATGGGAAACGTGTTCTTTGGACAAGCTTTATTGAGATCAGTAAATCCACACATACTCTCCACTTCCCTAACTTCTTTTTTACCACCACAGTATTAGCCAACTATTCAGGATAGAAAACCTCCTTGATTTCCCCAACATGCTTAAGCTTATGGACCTCTTCTTTTTTAGCCTCAACGTGTTCCTTAGATGAACGCCGAGGTAGTTGCTTCTTCGAGGTAGCCTTGGGATTAACATTCAAGTGATGACAGATAAACTCGAGATCAACCTCGAGTGCTTCGTATGCACTCCATGCAAAAACATCCAAATTATGCATAAGGAAATCCACTAGTTGCCTCTTATCCTCTACTAGGAGGCGAATTCCAACTTGAAAATTTCTATCCACATCTTCTCTAATGGTAACCTTTTTTAACTCCTTACAGGACACTGGACCATTCGAGAAGGTAAGCATCCCAAGCTGTGATTGATACAATGTCGGTGCCACTTTCTCTGAACCAATCTCGGCCACACAATGCCCAACCGCCACCACCATGCATTGTCTGGCCACTGACTGACATCCCAATAGCTCTGCCACCCTTTTTGAGGTAGGATACTTTACCTTGAGATGCAATGCGGATGAAACCAACCCCATTGCATGTAGCCATGGCCTGGCCAAGATGACAGTGTATGATGAAAACGCGTCCACTACTATGAAATCTACATCTACCACCTTTCCCCCGTTTGAACAGGCAACTGAATAATCCCCTTTGGAATAGTAGTGTTTCCATCAAACCCAATCAACGGAGCGTTACACTAGTCCAAGTCCTCTAGTCTAAGTCCTAATCCTTTAAATAAGTTAGGGTACATAATTTCTATCCCACTGCCTTGATCAACCATTACTTTCTTGACATCAAATCCTGCTATCCACAGGGTTACCACCAGGGCGTCATCATGTGGTTGAATCGTTCCCAATTTATCCTCCACGGAAAATCCTATGACTAGTTGTTCTGAATTTCTTTTGCAGATTCTTCCACTTGTGGTGACACCAACATTACCCTATTAGCTAGGTGAGGTGGTTCTCTCAGGGTTGCAAAAATAACATTTATCGTTCCTAAGGATGACCGAGATGCACCACCCCTTTGCAGTCCTGCGACAGGTCGATCTCCTTGACTATCTGGCTGTTGTAGAAATTGCTTTAGCCTTCTTACTTTAATTAGCTGGTCCAAAAAGGCCCTTAAATTTCTACAGTTCTCAGTTGTGTGACCTCGATCTTGGTGGTACTGGCAATACATATTCTGATTTCTTCTAATGGGATCTCCTCCCATCTTATTTAGCCATTTGAAGTAGGGCTCGTGCTTAATCTTCTTTAACACTTGATATATTGGTTCTTTGAACACTGAATTTACCACTTAAGTGGCCGCGATATTATGGGGTGTTTGGTTAAAAAATTCTCTCCTCGGCCTGGAAGATGTGAACCAACCTACTAAACTATCCTTTCGATTAGTGGAGAAAGCCTTAGCCTTACCTTTAACAGAACTCTATTTGTCCTTGACCTGTTTATGTTCTTCTATCTGATCCATCAATTGATGCATACTCCGAGGTGGTTTCATAGTAAGTGATTTCCACAAGTCGGATTGCGTAGGAAGTCCTACTTTGAAGGTTCATACAACAACACCTTCAAAATCTCCATCGATCTCATTGTATATCTCCCAATATCAGCCAGAATAATTCTTCTAGGTCTCTCCTTCTCTCATAGACATCAAAAGTAGAAAGTCCAAGGGTCTAGGGATTCTACTGCAAGTTACAAACCGTGCCCCAAAGGCTCTCTTGAGCTTTTCAAAGGAATGTATTGATCCTTCCTCGAGGCCATTGAACCACCTCATGGCCACTGGTCCAAGGCTTGAAGGGAAAACTTTACACATCAGTCTTGTTCTTAGAGTGAATGGCCATCCTCTGGTTAAAATGGCTCAAATGCTCAACAAGATTGGTTTTACCATTATAGATGGTGAAAGTAGGCTGGTTAAAGTGACGAGAGAGCTCGGCTTGCTCAATACGCTGAGAAAATGGAGAATAAGAAATTTGAAGGAGGGCCTTCCCTATGGCCCTATGCCCCTGGCCTCTCCTCAGCAGAGTACAAGATTTCTTACGATAATACTTTCGTCCAGAAGTGTGACGGGAGGATGATGTGAACGACTCACTAGGCGGAGTTCTGCTTTTGGGTCGATAACTACAATCACTTCCAGTACTTGAATACTGTTTTGAAGAGGAAGTCCTACTTCCCTTTATTTGAGTTCGGTGATGAAGACGTCGTCATAGCCGCTTAACTTGCCTCTCCAAGTTGTGTAGTTCCTCATCATGTGAATGATGACTGGCCTCGTGTTGTCCAGTCCGCTTAGAATGGACAAAGGGTACTCCTTGACTATGAGTGTGGACCATATGACGATTTCTCCTTCTCTCCAGATTAATGAAGTGATCTCTGCGTTGAGAACCTACAGATTCCACTGATCCACTGTGCCTGGAACCAGCCATAACCGTAAGGGTACTTCAGTTGACCTCCCCACAGACGGCGCCAATTGTGGCGGGCGAAAAGTAGCGAAAAGTCAATCAGTAAATGTTGATTTTTTTTATTTTATTACAATTTACTCACTTAATTAATTTGTAGAGATGGGATGCAAGGTTAACATTAAAATACCCATTAAGTAAAAAGGAATCTTCAGGTTAAACTTTGATATGAGATATAAGTAGTCAATTTGAATTCTCATTGAAATTTATTAAGTGTTCGTCCTCGAGTTCAGTCCGAGGATAGAATTACAACTAAATGATCTTTTTTCCTTCTCCTTCCCTTTTTTCAACCTCCCCTTGATCCAGGTGCTCCTTGGCTTTATATAAGGTTCAAGGATGCATCTGAATCTTACATTTAGAGGGTTGAGATCAAATTCTTTTGATACTTGTCCCATCAAGATCTTACTAGAAGGCTTCTACAACAAAAATATGAGCTGTGATAGACACTGTTCATGGTCATTTCTCTATTAATGCGGCCAATTAAGTGGTTGCAGTATATTTAATGTGGAGGGGATGACTTCCTTGTCCTTCCTTTTTCTTCTTCTCCTTGTTTAGAACCAAATTACCTTTGTTTCCCCGAGGGTCGCATTGTGTTACCTTCTTTCCGGGGTCTCGGCCTTCCTGAGGTTAAGTAGGCCCCCTTGGAATTGTCAACAGTGGCATCATCCCAAACTCCTTACTAGTTAACCAAATCCTCTCCGTTTAGTTCCTCTCTTCGGAATTACTCTAATTATCTCCATTAACTACCTTTGATCCTTGTCCCCCCACAATTGCCTTTATATGAAATGTAAAAACTTATTAGAAAACAATGTAAAAAGGTTTAAAAAGTTTACTCTATTAATTTTTACATCTCATATGAGATGATAATTGTACCTTATCCAAATCAAACAAAGTAAACTTTACTACAGTTTTTTGACATTACAAAAATACTAAATAAATAAAATAAAATTTGCATGCTCTTGAACTTGAGAAGTGATACAATAACAAAGTAATGTATTTTCACCATGTCATTGCACCCAATGTAGCAATAACTCAATAGCTCAACTACCAAATCTTGTGTCTAGCACCGTTATTTATAGCAAAGAAGTCAATACTGTATCGGAGGCTGTACCGATTTGGTCACCAGTACGATATATTTGGATAACGATCAATACCGATGTATTGTATTGGGTTTACCGCTATTTTATATATTTAATACACGCGCGCGCACGCACACGCACACACACGCACACACACACAAAATCTCTATTTAGACACACACACACACAGACTCTTCAACTTTTAGTCTCATAAATACCTTCCATTTCAACTATTGTATATTGATTAATACAGCAACCTAAAGATCAACTGGAAATTAGAATTAATGTTAGTAAAACAGTTAAAAAAGAAGAAAATAGAACTCTTAATTCAAACACCAAATCCAAATTAAGTAAAAGAATTGGAGAGATCAAATGTTAGGTGTAATAATGAAATTATCTACAAAATACTTTCATTATTGATTATTTTAGAGACAAAAACTGCCACAATTTAAAAATAAAAAAAACATAGCATTTTGTGTTTTGGTCCGGTATTCATTTACTGGCCGGTACGGCCGGTATTTATTCCAGTACGAAATAGGAATGTACCTGTACCGGTGCACTGACCGGTACAGTACGGTATCAATAACATTGATTTATAGACCTTTTATTTATGTGAACTCTCTCTCTCTCTCAAAGCTTCTCTTTAGGGATGGCAAAAATCCATTTGGGGACGAATACCCAACTCGACGAGTACAAATTTTACCCAATCCATTAGGGGATTAGTGTATTAAGGCAAGTTTGTTTCAACGCCTAAAGAGAAGAAAGAGAGAGAACCTCTCACTGTCTCTGTCTCTTTCTTAATTTCTTAAGAAAAACAATTAAACAATTGGTAAAATTGTAAGAGAGAGAGAGAGAGAGAGAGAGAGAGAGAGAGAGAGAGCTCTTCTTATTATTCTTCTTCTTCTTCTTCTTCTTCTTCTTCTTTTTGAAAACTCAAATCATCCTATAATTCATTAGAAAGCTCATAGTATTTTGATGATTTTCCCAATGTAGAGTTGTGGAAATATATATATAATAAACTTTAAAACTTAGGGGCGTGGAAAAAAGGTTCTCCACTATCAGTTCCTGGTAATTTAAACTAGAGTATGTGTTTTTGGAAAATATTAGATAAGAGGCAAGTGTTGGGACTCAAATCTAGGCCACCTATGCTAGAAATTGTGTATGATACACGAACTATTAAGGCAATCCAACTTCTTGGGTCTTTATCTTACAAACTATAATATTTATTATATAATTCAATTAATAATTATTATTTTCCCATAATTTGATCTCAATTAAACCCCGGTCTGACCTCAAAAACTTTGAACTTTTTTTTTTCCCGATTTTTTGAATAGTTTGGGTTTCAAAATAATGCACACCCCTAGTGAACGAAATTTACTGGCCTCGCATAATAAATGGAACAAGATGATGCTAAAATTTTTCCATGTACTCACCCTGATTATATTCAAGCAATTAAAATATATTTTTTTTATTAACTTTTTTTGTAAGGCATATATGTGCTTTTAGTTTTCAGACTTTAAATTTCAGATTTTTTTATGCTATACTATTGAATTTATATTTTTTTTAAGATTTAAATTGTTTATATTTTTAGTTATTGCATTGTTATGTTTGAATTGTATTTATATTTTTTTTAATACGTGAATTTTCGTCTTGTTATGTTTTAAAAATGTTTTGTTATGTTAGAACTTGTTTTTTAAAATGTTTTATGAGTTTTAATTTAATTTATTCAAAATAACTTTTTATTAAATTATATATCTAAAAAATCAAAGAGGTATTTGGTTTGTGTTTTCAAACAATCATTTTTTTTCAGTTTTTAAACAACATTACACATATTTTCACACACTTTTTCACTGATATATATTTCTACAAATATTTTCAAATAACAATTTTTAATTTTTAAGCACATATAATAAGTGGACTCTAAGTGTGGTTGCCATCCCTAACCCTCTCTCTCCCTGCTAAAACCGGTTCAACCAATCCAGTTCGGCTGCTAGTTGGGTTCAGTTCTTGGTTACATGCCCAAAACAAAGAGACAGGTTTGAGCTATAGAGTATAGACTATAGAGAGTATATAGCCCAGTAGAGAAGTTTGTTGCTGCCAAGTCTCACGTCACGTGATGGTCTAGGAAAACTCAAAATAGGGAACACGAGATTTTACGAAAGAACAACTCGCGAGATGTAATGCCAAAATGTTTAGCGGACACGTGTCGGTGAAATAGGGTGGAAAGTCTGGGATGAATGAATGGTCGATGTTGAATAAATTTTCCCTTGATTAGACAAAAGCGACGCTGATTTGACAACACAATGTCATTCTGATTGGTAGGCCCCTCCTCCTCACAGTGCGCACGTTAACGTTAACGTTCACTCACTCCTGCTCTTCGCATTCATTAACCACATTTTCCAACTAATTTACCTTTATTTATTATTATTTTTATTTAATAAAAAGTTTTTGTTTTGATTTATTTGTCCTTTGAAAAGTCAATTTTTTTAAGAAAATATCATTTATTATTTTATCTACTTTATAAAAATGTATAAGCTTACAAAATTATTCTTAAATAAATTTATCAATTTTTTTAAAAAGAATTATTTTTAAGAGATAATTAAAAAGGTGACCCAATTAGATTAATTTTTTAAATATTTATTAATTTTCTTTTCAAATAGTTTTAAAAATAAAATAAAAGTATAATAGAAACATTAATAAATTAATAATTTTTATTTTTTAAAAATTATAATATTATAAAACATTTCAAAATAAAATAATAGACAAATAAACTGAGACAGAGCAAGATTAATTTTCCTTTTAGTAGAAAAAGGCATGAATTACAAATATTCATAAAGTAAAAGCCTTCGAATTTAGGGTGAAGAGATTTTGAGTAAGTTGTTGCTTCTTAAAAATATATATAAATAAAAAAAATATAAAAATAAAAAATTATTTAAATATTAAAAATTATTGTTTAAATAACCGTAATAAATTCTCATTATTTTTTTTACATACAGATGTTGTCGGTAATATGATACACTTTTGCCATTTTTTTTAACAGAATTCTGTGATTCGTGCTGTTGTGAATTTAGAGCTATTATTTTTTTCTCATTAATTCATGTTTGCAAGTGATAAGGTATGCTCTCATATTATATTATATATATATATATATATAATGAATTCTATTTGAGATTCATTTATAAATCAACTTATAAATTATTTACAATAAAAAACTTATAAATTTTTTTTTGGTGAGTTATATATATATATATAGAGAAAAAAAATAATGAATTTGTCTGAGATTCATTTGAAAATCAATTTATAAATTATTTGTCTTAATATTTGTGAATTTTATGTAAATTATCTTTTTTTTTCTTATTATGCGTAAGTTTTTTATATATTTATTTTAACTTTTTATTTATAATAATAAAAAATTCGGTAAAAAGTTAGATAAGATAATACTTAATAGTGGTGGGTGAAGTGGAGTTAAAAGTAGAGGAGTGGAGTAGTAGACAATGAAAATCTAGGGGTAGATCTTAATGAGTACAGGGCTGACAACTTTAGCTTTTTCTTCGTCTTGGTCTGTGTTGTCCCCACGTTGCGTATGGAATCCAGAACACGTGGTTGGTAAAGAGGAATGTAATACTTACTTGCAATTATCGCAAAAAAAATAAAAATTTTAATTAATACATACAGATACAGTGCTTTTTTATTCAGATTCTGCTGATAATGATCCACTATTTGTTAATCGAAAGACGAGACGGGACAGGACAGCGGCGTTCCAGTTTGAACTTTGAACACAGTGATGACTGCCAGCTAAGCCCTACTGCTTCCCATGCCATGCGCACATTTTGCGATTCTCTATGCATTTTCTTAATTGCTGTCGCTCAAATTATATTTTGGGTAAATTTCATTTACACCTATGCTTTGTTTGGTTACAAATGAGAGAGTAGAAAAATGAAAGAAATGAATAGCAGCAAAGTAATGAGAAAGAAAAAAAAAAAAAATCAATTTTCCTGTGTATGTTTGGAAATAGGGTGAGATGGAGAAAAGAAAAGAGAAAATTGTATTTCTTTTTCCTTTATTTGATTTGCTATACAGAAGGAAATGAAAAGAAAATATATGTTTTTTTTACTTTTATGTCCGTATAAAATGTACAAGATGCATAAAAGTTATAAATAAATATATAACTTTATGTCATATTATATTATTTATGTGGACTCTATTTTTTTAAAACCATTTTCTCCTTTCAAAATCACCTAATTTGGGCAGATTGCAAACATGTGGACTTAGGGAAAATGGTTTTTTCTATTTTATTTTTTCCATGATAAATATACAGAGTAATTGATTGCATTTCTTCTCATTTCTCTTTTTTTTCCTCTCTCCTCCGGCCTTTCCAAACACACTGCTAAGCTTGGGGCCTTTGGGCTAATGTCAAATTCAAGATTTTTCAAAACTAACTTTTGATCTTTAAAATCAATTTAGTCCTTAAAATAATTGAGAAAAAATAACTAACTTTTTAATTAGAAACTAATAAGTTAGTTTTAGGGACTATATTGACTAGGTTCGAAAAATCTTGTATCTGGTTTGCGTTAACCAAAATCTTTGATGATGATAAAGGAATTTAACCATATATTTTATCTTTATTATTAGTAAAATAAAATCTTGTTAATATCTTTATTATTAATAGATTTTATCTTTATTAAATAGAAAAAATAGCATATTGAACCTATAATCTAAATTCAACAAGCTATTTTAATGATTTTTTTCTTTATTAATATCATTAATGATTTTTGTAGGTTTCACACTTTTGGAGTTTTGTTCCCACATGAAAAGGACCCTATAATTATATACAAATGTTACATAAAATAATAAATCATATAATACATCATTTAAAAACTTAAAATAATATTATCCATTTATATTTTTTAAGAAAATAATATAAGCTGGCTACTTAAAATAAAGTAATTAATTAAATAATTATTGAAAAGACGTACATATGTATCATTAAATTTGTCCACAAAATACAAAACTGATTTTTAGACCCAAAAAAAAAAAAAAAAGTTGTTTACACAACCAATATCATATTATGTACTACTAATTTGGGAGACCCGTGCAAGGCATGTGCTACATCCTGAGTGAGAAAATTAAGATAAAATTCTATTTAAAGAAGTATGAAACTATGTAAATAAAATATGTATATCATATAATATTAATCTCATTCATATAGGAATTTTGATTACATAAAGTTAGAGTAGCTATTTTAGACATGAATATCTATTTTACTATAAAATTTCTTACTAATTGAGTTTTGCTAAAATATTGTCACAATATTTAATTTTTTTTTCGATGAATAATGTCATATGCTACAATTGAAGTTTTTCATCAAATAACTGCAATCATCCACAATTAAATTTTGTTATATTCATACTTCCTTGTTTATATTTACATTTTATGAGCATATATAGGTGTGATATTTAGCTTACTTAGTTTTTAATGAACACCCTGTAAGTGCACAATTGCACCTGGCCCCAAGAACAGTTATGGGCTCAGGCCCAATGAGCCTTAAACAATATGAATTTGTAGAGTGTGGGCTTGAAACCCAGGTTAGAAGTGTTTGAGGATCAAATGACAAGCCAAAGATTGCAAACACTTGGAAACAACAAGGATATTATAAATCAACCTACTCGGACGTAAGCCGAGAGCTGTTCTTATATTATCTCTTCCCTTTTTTCTTTTTCTTTCGATTACCAAAAAAGAGAGTCCCCCTTTCCGGTTCTAGGTTTCTCCTTAAATACTCCTCTTTGTGATACTTTGTACATGTGTTGCCCCAACTCCCCCTTAGCCTAGATATTTCTTTTCTCAGTGCCTTTGAATAGTAACCAGAAGTTTCATTTCCACTGTTCAGGTGTCACTTCCCCATTAATGTGGCCAGGGTGGTAGGTGCAGGGTCTTTAATGTGGAGGTGGCAGCCTTTATCTTTGGTATTTCTCTAACATCGATGCTTCTAGGACATTCAAGGGTTCACCCCTTTTAACCATTGGTCTTGACCGTGTCTTTCCCTAAACTTTACCATGAAGTCCCGGGTTCTCCGGTGTCCGTCCGAAGGGAAATTAATCCTCGGCTGGATCCTCGGATCCTTGGCGTATGGGCCGACCCGTAATACTAACAAGCTCTAAACCCAAGAGTAGGTCGGCCTTCCTTAGCATGGCCCAAAGGCCCACATCCCCATTAGGTCTTTTTACTCCCCACAATAGCCCCTTAAAACTCTAATTTTCAACGTCCGAGGAGAAAAATAGGGTTTTGATCTGACGAGAACTTACTCCACACACTTTGTGAATGATTGCACGTGTGGAAATCGTTTCGCGTCCCAGAAGACGCCACTTGGCGGTTTTATTTTCAAAAATGCGCGCATTTATTGCTGTAAGTTACACTCTGTCCCCCACGTTCAACGGCGAGATGGGTATCCAACGGTCCTTGTTACTCCACGAAAATTTGGGCGGGACGAATATAATTTCGAGGCCGCCTTTCCGCACATCGTGACGCTTCGGGAACCTGCGCCTTCATTTAATTCCCCAGGGGCTAATCCCATCAAAACATCAGCAATCATACTTTACCTGCAGAAAACCGTGGAAATCTGCTCACCTTCAACTTTGTAAGTTCTTGCTCTCTCTATTCTTAACCTTTTCTCCTCGGATATAGTCCTCGGCTATCTTCGTAGATATTCTTCCCTTTAGAGTTTAGCCTTTCGTTCTTTTCTGATGGGTAGGTTTAAGTGTGTAGTTGATACCGCCGCTGGAATGGAAGGCTTCAGAGCCAAGTATCACATTCCCGGCGATGTAGGGTTAAAATATTGCCCGGCAGAAGCCGTGGCCGGTTCTAGAAAAGAGGGAGAGGTTATCATCCCAATGATAGCCTTTATAGAGGGTGGGATGACCCTCCCAATGAAACCTGTAACCAGGGAGTACCTTCGCAACCACTGGTTGTGTCCCGATCAATGCCTCCCAAACGTTTTTAGAGTGTTGGGCAGCGTCGATGCTCTAAACGAGCAAATGTGGCTAAACCTCACCTGGCACGACGTCGTCTTTCTGTACGAGTCCCATAAACTCTCCAAAGTAGGTTACTATATTAAATCCCGTTCCAGCGTCGTTAGGCTAATCTCCTGTCTGCCCAAATCCAACAAAGGCATGAAGGATGACTACCTGATCGTTTCTGGGAACTGGCACGACGGCCTCCACTGCCCAGTTGAGTGGGGAGATCCAGGTGCGACACCTTAGGACTAACCTTACCCCCCGCACAAACTCCTCTAACACTCACACAAATGCGTATTCACATTTATTTAGGTTTATTATATGTTGTGTGAATCTGACCATGTTTGTTTGATTTGGTGTCTTCTTTTACAGATAAGCAACACGTGCGCCCACGCTTAAGCCACTGCAACGTTGCAGATCTTAACCGAGTACTGCGCTCCGAGGTGTTTGTCAGCGAGGACCTACAACTCAGAGCCGTTCATCTGATTCTAGGGTACGATCCTATCTCCTCGGACTTCCAAGAGATAGAAAACACCATAGTAGCGGGTGACCGAAGGCGAAAGAAGATCAACGTAGCCCGGCCCAACTTTTTGGACGACCACGATCTCCCTGACGCCCCTCACACCGTACTGCATCTACAACCAATTGCTGCGGTCCCTCTAGCTACACACTCCCAGGCGATTGTTGTCCTAGAGGAGCAAGTGTCTTCTTCAAACACGCTAGACGAGGAGATAGAACAGTTCCAATTTGAAGATACCGAAAGACCTCGAGGGAACCAGTTCGTTGTACTCTCTGACGAGGAAGAAGAAGCCACTGAGACCTCTGGAATTGCAGGGTTAGTCGTTGCCCAACCAGAAGACGAATCCGAGGAGGATATGGACAGGATGAAGGGTCTCCTAACCAATAGAGCTGCGAAGGTGGTGGAGAAAAAGACGGGGGGGTCCCAAGCTCTTCAATCTTTGCCACCTCCTCC
The DNA here is from genome assembly GCF_040712315.1 of Castanea sativa. Lineage (NCBI taxonomy): Eukaryota > Viridiplantae > Streptophyta > Magnoliopsida > Fagales > Fagaceae > Castanea > Castanea sativa. The sequence goes on from NC_134016.1 coordinate 27,711,524, forward strand.
TCCTCCAGCTGAGCCAAAACTTCCAGCCGAGGATCCTAAAAAGAAGAGAAAGGGGGAGGCCGAGGGGACAATCAGTAAGGACCCCAAGAAACCACGACAACAACTTCCAGCGGCTCAGCAGCAGAAGCTGGATAAAGGCAAGGGTAGGGCCCGCTCAGTTGAAAGCGGGGAAATCAGGAACGTGGCCGAAGTGCGCTGAGCACCGACCACGTGGTCCCCCGACTTAAGATTGGACGGTGCACCCATCTCTTGCCAATCCAGTATAAGGGCGGTTCAACAAGGTCATGCTCACCACCTGGCCGAAGTGTTGGAGCGCCCTCTTTTGCTTCCCAAGGACATGGAAACCTTGGAAAAAATGAGCCAGCCACAACTATTCCTCTCTTTAAAAAGAGACTTAGCATTGGTAAGTTTACCCCTTTTTTAGGAAGATTCCACTTTTAACAATATTCATAAGTGTTTTTACTATTCCTGATTCCCTCATACTTTGTTACAGGCCATTCAGGAAGTCTTTGTAGCCGAGAAGTTCATAGAAGACACTCGGAAGAAGGCCAGAACTGAGCAGGAGATTAGGATGGAGACTGAGAAGTCCTTGGGCACAGCCCTTGCTGAAAATGAGAAGCTTACTTCGGAGGTGGCTGAGCTGAAGAGAGAGAAAAATGGGGTCGAGTCAAACTTGAAGACTATGAAGACCCAGATAGAAGGGCAGCGCAAGCTCCTTCGCAAAAAAGATGATGAGCTCGCTCGAGTCCAAAGGGAACGCTCGAATTTGGAAAAAGAACTTGCGCTGATGAAGGAAGAAGCCAGCTCATTCCAAAGCTCTTTACAGGCTGCCAAGCAGACGAGCTACGAGGAAGGGGTAGCAACCACCGAGGAGCAGCTGACAGAGGCCTTCGCGGCTTTGTGCCGAGAGTACTGTCAGAAAGTCTGGGGGGAAGCCCTAAATGTAGCTGGAGTTCCTCTATCCTCGGATCTGAGGAAGTCCGAGAACGTTTGGCTTCCCCTGGAGATACAGGAGATTAAAGAGGCTCCTGCTGCTACTCCTACCCCTGACTCAACTCTCCCTGTTCTGCCTCTGATGGTCCCACAGCTAATTCCATATCCTACAGAACCTTCAGGTTCCAACAAAGAAAAGGAAGGAGGCGAGGATGCAGAGAAGGACTTGAGCCAGAAGGTGGAACCCAACGTCCTTCCAACTAAGACAGCAGACAAAGGAAAGCAGTCATGACTCCCTTTGAGCTGGAGTTGAGAGAGACTGAGGCCACCAGTACCTCTCAGCAAGACCCCCTTCCAAAAGCTTAGGACCTAGCTTTAGGACTTCTCTTTTTCTACATCTGTCTTAAATATGTAATGTACATTTGAATGATTAATGAAGAATAATTTCATCTGATTTTCACCTATGTTGCATCCATTTTACTTTATTCTTTTCGTATTTGTCATAAAGATTGCCCTTAGTACATAGTCAAAAAGGGACAGAACAGACAAATCTAACTCCAAGTATTACACAATCATAACCTCCACGCAGTCATTCGCATGTTTTGGTATTAAAACTTAACAGCAGATGACATGGTTGAAATATTTTAAACATTGCCTTGACAAAAAGAAAGACCTCATATAACGGTTAAACCCTTATAATGTGTGGTTTTATTTTTAGTAGGATGTAAGATCCAAGGACCATTCCTTATATAAATTTGCTTAAGGTTTAAAGATATAGAACTTAGGATCCGAGTTAATGACCAGCAAGGCACTAATTTCCAGACGCAATATGAAATTAACTTTAACCAAGTCTGTGGTCAGTAACTTTACATGTTAATTTTCCCAAAGTAGGAGGTCCGAGGACCCGACATAACTAAGGTTCCGTTTAACTAATGATAAGATATCAATTTTCACAAGGTTTGTGGTCCGAGGACGACACTTAACCAAGTTTCTGTTTGATTCTTAAGGATTGTAACTTCAAATGTTAATTTTCCCAAAGTAGGAGGTCCGAGGACCCGACATAACTAAGGTTCTGTTTAACAAATGATAAGATATCAATTTCCACAAGGTTTGTGGTCCGAGGACGACACTTAACTAAGTTTCTGTTTGATTCTTAAGGATTGTAACTTCAAATATTAATTTTCCCAAAGTAGGAGGTCCGAGGACCCGACAAAACTAAGGTTCTGTTTAACAAATGATAAGATATCAATTTCCACAAGGTTTGTGGTCCGAGGACGACACTTAACCAAGTTTCTGTTTGATTCTTAAGGATTGTAACTTCAAATGTTAATTTTCCCAAAGTAGGAGGTCCGAGGACTCGACATAACTAAGGTTCTGTTTAACAAATGATAAGATATCAATTTCCACAAGGTTTGTGGTCCGAGGACGACACTTAACCAAGTTTCTGTTTGATTCTTAAGGATAACAGCTGCAAGCATCAGAGCTACTCATAACTTTGAAATATTAACTGACAAAAGCACATTTCATTAATAATAATACCTTCTAAGATTATTTACATTCCATGGACGTGGTACAATTCGTTCGTCTAGGTCAGCTAGCCTATACGACCCTATGCCTGCTACTGAAACAATGCGATAGGGGCCTTCCCAGTTGGGTCCCAGCTTATCTCAAGCTGGGTTCTTAGAAGTGCCTACAACTTTCCTTAGTACAAGATCACCAGGCGCAAGTGGTCGTAGCTTCACGTGGACATCATATCCTCGTTTTAGCTTCTGTTGATAATAAGCCATTTGGACCATAGCTGCCTTACGCCGTTCCTCAAGTAAATCAAGATCTTTCTCTAGGAGTCCCTTGTTATTCTTTGGGCTAAAAGAACTCGTCTTTAGAGTAGGAAAACCAGATTCCAGCGGTATCACCGCCTCGGCTCCATAAGTCATAGAGAATGACGTTTCTCCAGTGGACCTGCGCGGTGTGGTTCGATACGTCCACAGAACATGAGGGAGCTCTTCTACCCATCTGCCTTTCGCATCGTCCAACCTCTTCTTGAGCCCGTTGACTATGACCTTGTTAACGGCCTCGGCTTGCCCATTTCCCTGAGGATACCCATGTCACCACAATATTGCCTAAAGGCCTTGCTGTCAAATTGAACGCCATTGTCTGAGACAAGTGTATGTGGTATACCGAATCTAGTGACAATATTTTTCCAGATAAATTTCTTGGAATCAACATCTCGGATATTAGCTAAGGGCTCAGCTTCAACCCACTTAGTGAAGTAGTCTGTCCCTACGAGCAGCCATCTTTTGTTTCCTGCAGCCCTCGGAAATGGCCCTACTATGTCCAATCCCCATTGTGCGAAAGGCCAAGGACTGGAGAGAGGGTTGAGAACCCCTCCAGGTTGATGAATATTAGGGGCGAATCTCTGGCATTGATCACATTTTTTGGCATAGTCCTGAGCCTCCCTCTGCATATTGGGCCACCAATAACCCTGAGTCAAGGCTCTATGGGCTAAAGACCTTCCCCCAGTGTGGCTCCCACAAATTCCTTCATGCAATTCCTCCAGTAATGCTTCTGTTGATTCGGGATGCACGCACAACAAGTACGGTCCTGAAAAGGATCGTTTATACAACTTCTGGTCCTCGGACAACCAGAAATGTGGCGCCTTTCGACGTATCTTTTCTGCTTCAGATTTGTCCTCAGGAAGAATATCATTTTTAAGAAAAGCTGTAACTGGGTCAATCCAACTAGGCCCAGGCCTTATCAGATAAATGCGAGGCGCGTTGGTAATGACAAGAGAGGGTTTTAGTAAATCCTCAACGAGGATAACCCGAGGTAAACCTTGAGCCGAGGACGTTGCCAGCATAGCTAAGGAGTCTCCATGGGTGTTTCCACTCCGAGAGATATGAGTTAATGCGAAGGAGTCAAATTCAGTTTGCTGGCGCTTGATCTGGGCCAAATATTCCTGCATCCTTGGATCCCTAGCCTCCATGGTCCCCGTGACCTGGCCGACCACCAGTTGAGAGTCTGAGAAGATATGGATTTCCTTCCCACCCATTCTATGTACCATTTTCATGCCTACCAAGACCGCTTCGTATTCGGCCACATTGTTAGTGGCCGAGAATGCCAATCTCAAAGACTTTTCGAAAAAAATTCCCTCGGGGGACGACAGGACAAGACCAACACCTGACCCTCTCTGATTGGCTGCCCCATCCACATACACTTCCCAAATCGGAGATACCACTGCCGTGATCATACCAACTGAATTTTCACCCATGTGGGCCTCTTTTAAAGTTTCTTCCAGTAGTGGTTCGGCAAATTCCGCCACCAAGTCAGCGAGGATCTGACCCTTCACCGAGGTGCGAGGCTTGTATTTAATATCAAAAGCCCCTAGAATGGTCCCCCAATTTGCTATCCTTCCTGAGTAGTCGGCGCTACGCAGCACTGCCTTAAGGGGCAATTGGGTCAGAACAACCACCGTGTGGGACTGAAAATAATGGGGAAGCTTTCGTGTGGCATGAACCACGGCCAGGAGCGCTTTCTCTAGGGGTTGATAACGCACCTCGGCTTCACCTAAAGACTTACTAACGTAATACACCGGTCTTTGCACCCCGTTATCATCTCTTATCAGGACCATGCTGACCGCGTGGACGGCCACTGCCAGATAAGCAAACAAAATCTCATGTGTCTCTAGATGAGACAGAATGGGTGGCCGAGAAAGATATTGCTTGAGCTGTTGAAAAGCTAACTCGCATTCCTCGGTCCATTGGAACCCTTTCCACTTATTCAACAGTTGGAAGAAAGGACGACATCGGTCAGCTGACCGAGATATGAACCTATTCAAGGCGGCAATCATTCCCGTTAATTTTTGAATTTCTTTAGGGTTCCGAGGAGACTGCAAGTCCTGAATAGCCTTGACCTGCACCGGATTTACCTCTATGCCTCTATGAGTAATCATGTATCCCAAGAACTTTCCAGACCCCACGCCGAAAGAGCACTTTGAGGCGTTGAGGCGCAACCTGTACTTTCTCAGTATCTGAAAAGTGTCGGCCAAATCTTTCACGTGTGAAGGTATTGTTTTGCTTTTCACCACCATATCGTCCACATATACGTCAATAGTTTTCCCCATTTGCTGTTCGAACATTCTGGTCATCATCCTTTGATAGGTAGCCCCAGCATTTTTCAAGCCGAATGGCATGACCTTATAATGATAATTCCCCGTCGGTGTAATGAAGGCAGTCTTCTCCTGATCCTCTAATGCCAAGGGAATCTGGTGGTAACCCTAAAAGGCGTCCAAAAAACTCATCCGAGGATGTCCGACAGTGGCATCCACCAGTTGGTCAATACGTGGCATCGGGAACAAATCTTTAGGACAGGCCTTGTTCAGATCAGTAAAATCCACCCATACTCTCCATTTGTCGTTCTTCTTTTTAACAACAACAGTATGAGCCAACCATTCGGGGTAGAAAACTTCTTTGATAGCCCCCGCCCTTTTGAGTTTAAGAACCTCTTCCTTCACAGCCTCAGAATGTTCCCTGGAAGATCGCCGAGGTGGCTGTCTCCTCGGAACAATAGTTGGGTTGACATTTAAGTGATGAAAAATGAAGCCCGGATCCATGCCTGGAGCTTCATAAGGGTCCCACGCAAAAATATCAACATTGTCCCTCAAGAATTCTAACAATTCCATATTCTTTTGGTGTGACAAAAGTACACCTACCTGGAAGAATCTCTCTGGGTCATCGGCTACTGGAAACTTCTCTAACTCCTCGCAATGTGTCTCATCCCCTATCACCATTCCAAATGAATCAGGAGCCGTTAACTGCTATAAACCTTTGGTGATTAAAGCCGAAGACTTGGCTTCTGTCTGATGTAGTACCGCAGCCGATATGCACTACCTGGCTACCAATTGGCTGCCGAGGATTTCCTCAACACATTCCCTCGAGGGGAACTTGACTTTAACGTGCAAGGTAGAGGAAACAGCCCCAAGCGCGTGTAACCAGGGCCTGGCAAGGATGGCTGTGTATGGAGAATACGCGTCAACCACAATGAAATCCACCTCAACCGTTTCTGATCCGGATTGAACGGGCAAACGGATCTGTCCCTTCGGCACAACGGCTCTCCCTTCAAAGCTTATAAGCGGCGAGTCGTAAGGAGTTAAATCTTCCAACTCCAACCTTAGCCCCTTAAATAGATCAGGGTACATGATATCTGCATTGTTGCCATGATCTATTAGCACCCTCCTCACATTATAATTCCCTATCCTGAGGGTGACCACAAGAGCATCGTCATGGGGCTGGATAGTCCCTACCTTATCCTCCTCGGAGAAACCTAAGACGGGCAAAGTGCCCTTCAACCTCTTCGGCCTGCTACTCACATCCTCGGCCTGAGGATGGGAAACCGCCATCACCCTAGTGGGACCTGAGCCGGTCCTACCAGGTGCAGCGAAGATAACATTAATTGTTCCCAATGCTGGCCGAGATGAATTGTTCCTCTGATTGTTTGAGCCAACTTGACTGACCTGCCCAGTGGGCTGACACAAGTGCTGCTTTAACTTTCCCTCACTGACGAGCTGCTCTAGATGGTTCCACAGGGTCCGACAGTTCTCAGTAGTGTGGTCCACATCCTGATGATACTGACAAAAGAGGTTTTGATTTCTTCTCGCAGGGTCCCCTGACATCTTACCAGGCCATTTAAAGAAGGGCTCCTTACGAACTTTATCCAGCAACTGATGTACTGGTTCTCGGAATACTGTGCTCACGGCCTGAGGCGCTGCCGAGCCGGACTGCCCGACATAATCTCTCCTCGGCTTGTTATTATGGTACCTGTCCGACCTGAAATCCCTTCTCTCCTGCGGGATAACCTTCTCCTTACCATTTCCTTACTACTAGTCTTCCTCCACCCTCTTGTACTCGTCAATACGATCCATGAGACGACGTACGCTGCGAACAGGTTTTTTGGTCAAAGACTTTCTCAAGTCATGATCAGTAGGAAGACCCACTTTAAAGGTATTAAGCGCCACCTCATCAAAGTCGTCATCTATTTCATTAAACATCTCCCAGTAACGGTCGGAGTATGCTTTCAGCGTCTCCCTTTCCCTCATGGTCATGGATAACAGTGAGTCCAATGGCCGAGGTACTCTGCTACACGTAATAAACCGCGAAGCGAATGCTCTAGTAAGCTCCCCAAATGAACCTATAGACCCCGATTTAAGGCCGTTGAACCACCTCATAGCAACAGGTCCCAGGCTAGAGGGGAAAACTTTACACATCAAGGTCTCGTTGTGAGAGTGCACTGCCATCCTCTGGTTGAAGTGACTCACGTGCTCCACCGAATCAGTCTGGCCATTATAGATGGTAAAATTGGGCTGGGTAAACCTTCTGGGAAGCCTTCCTTTCTCAATCCTCCGTGTAAATGGAGATTTGGAGAGTTGGTACAACGCCCTACTCATAGTATCGTTGCCTAAGCCCCTAGAACGAAGCTTCTTACGTCGGCGGGTTGGCTGGTCGTCCTCCTCACCAGAGGACGTTGCACTGGTGGGAGAGCGCGACCTTAAGCCGTAGCCACCTCCCCTATCTTCCTCTGAGGAAGAATTAGATGAGGGCGGTGAAAACCTACGCTTGGCACGGCGTAACTTTCTCTTCAAACGATTAATTTCCTTCTGCAGGGATTTAGAACCCTCATCGTGGGTGGTGCTACCCCCCTCATGAATATGGCCAACGCCTGGGTATTCTGTATGGACACTTCCCTCACGATCCCTTCGACGTTCAAGACGTTCGAAATGATCTTCCGGTTGTGATCCTTGTGACTCTGCATGATGAGAGCCCAAGCCCGCCATAATATCCCTACCTATTCTAGACTAGATTTCCCACAGACGGCGCCAATTGTAAGTGCACAATTGCACCTGGCCCCAAGAACAGTTACGGGCTCAGGCCCAATGAGCCTTAAACAATATGAATTTGTAGAGTGTGGGCTTGAAACCCAGGTTAGAAGTGTTTGAGGATTAAATGACAAGCCAAAGATTGCAAACACTTGGAAACAACAAGGAATATTATAAATCAACCTACTCGGACGTAAGCCGAGAGCTGTTCTTATATTATCTCTTCCCTTTTTTCTTTTTCTTTCGATTACCAAAAAAGAGAGTCCCCATTTCCGGTTCTAGGTTTCTCCTTAAATACTCCTCTTTGTGATACTTTGTACACGTGTTGCCCCAACTCCCCCTTAGCCTAGATATTTCTTTTCTCAGTGCCTTTGAATAGTAACCAGAAGTTTCCTTTCCACTGTTCAGGTGTCACTTCCCCATTAATGCGGCCAGGGTGGTAGGTGCAGGGTCTTTAATGTGGAGGTGGCAGCCTTTATCTTTGGTATTTCTCTAACATCGATGCTTCTAAGACATTCAAGGGTTCACCCCCTTTAACCATTGGTCTTGACCGTGTCTTTCCCTAACCTTTACCATGAAGTCCCGGGTTCTCCGGTGTCCGTCCGAAGGGAAATTCATCCTCGGCTGGATCCTCGGATCCTCGGCGTATGGGCCGACCCGTAATACTAACAAGCTCTAAACCCAAGAGCAGGTCGGCCTTCCTTAGCATGGCCCAAAGGCCCACATCCCCATTAGGGTCTTTTTACTCCCCACACACCCATTTTAAGCAAGAAAAGAAATTAAAATATAAAATAAAAATAAAGGCAGTGTCATCGAATTTTCCATTAGCAAAAATCATATGTCTAGAAGATTTAAATCTAACTAATCAATATTCTTTAGGTAACAAATAAAACATCATATATCATAATTCCAACTTTCCAAGCATTATTAACTCAAAATACATGAAGAAAATTTTTGGGATATTAAAATTTATTGGGTGTTTAGACATTATACATTAGAATATTTTTATGAAGTAAAGTATGAGGTATTTGCTTGTTTCCAAAACATTAAGGGAAAAATTGTTTGATTTTAAAGTGTATGTGTGGAGGGAGAGGGGGGATTGTGAACTATCTCAAACATAAAAGATGGAAAATGTTTTTTCATTTAGTTTTTTTTTTTTTTTTTTTTTGTAAAAAAACTATGTGCTTTTTTTAATTAAAACAGTGTGTTTAAAAAAGAAGAAGTAAAATACAAAAAGTTAACACAAGAAAATTTTGTATGAAATAGTGAATTTTAGCTCATTAAAATTGACAAAAAAATTCTAAAAATACAAAAAAAAAAATGCCACAACATTTTCATAAGACCTTTATTTTTTGTTGCAGTTGATTTGAGTATGATATTTTTATTATTTTATTTTAATTTATAAGGACTAACACCTCAAAAATTGAGAAAATATTATGACAATTTGTTGTGTCAATATTTTATTATTTTAAAATTAAAAAAAATACCGTGGTAGCTCATAATAATAATAATAGTAAAAAGAAAGTCAATGTTTCAAACCAAACTGGGCATTTAAAAAAACGAAAAAAAAAAACAGAACAAAAGTGTCAAACGGTGAGTTTTGCCTTAGTAATTGAACAAACCAAAAAGTTACTGTAGGTAACCTATTGACTATTTTTATATATAGATGTTGTGGGGACACAATTTTCAGACCAAGCCCAAAATGTAAGGGATCTTGGCCCAGTGAACCCAGTACAATAAATTTGTAGAGAGTGGGTCAAAGAGCTAGGCTTTAGTGCTAGATAACAGTTAATATGGTTTTGGATGATGAGCGAACAAGAATTGAACCCGGTTTGTGCGAGAAAGTTGGTTCTCGGCACCGTCCGAGGAGCTCTGTTCTAGTATATATTGGATGACCATGGTTATAGGAGTTGTTGAGATTGCTATCGTACTTTCTTTTCTCTTTTTTTTCTCCTCTTCTCTAGGATCTCTACCCTTATTTATATTACATCTTCCCTTCATCCTTACCCTACACGTGGACCACATGTGGACAGTTGATAGTTGTTCCATTAGCCCCCTCTAAAAGTCTTATAGGGTGGCTGTAAGGCTGCCATAATACTGTTCAGAGGTCACTTCCTCATTAATGCGGTGGTAGCAGTTTTCCCTTAGATATTTTTGAGTCCTTATCCTTCTTGTACGTTCATGATGCTCGTCGCTATTATTAGAACTTCTTGGAAGGTCATCCTTGATCATTAGGATCTATACCAGATTTGCGTTTGGCTTTATTCGAGGAGATAGTACTCTTCAGACTCGGATCACCCATGCTTCTCGGCTAAAACCACATGCTCTCGGCCAAAACCCAAAATCCATGACCCCACAATAGCCCCTTAAAACTCCGGTTTTCTCCTCGCATCCAAGGAGAAAAGTGGGGTTTTGAATTTTTAAGAGTTGATTCTGCTTTGATCCTTTGATTTACACTTGTAGGAGTGTCGTTTCAAGCACCTCATATTTATACTGTGAATTTCTCCTTTCAGAGCTACCAATCTGAGGATTTGGTTATAATCTTGTGCCTTGAAGAGAGATGTCATGAAATGTTAACTTTCTCACATCATCTGGTTCGAGAACCGAGGCATGATTAAGTTATAGTTTAAACACTTTGAAGAGAGATGCCATGAAGTGTTAACTTTCTCACATCATCTGATCCGAGGACCGAGGCATGATTGAGTTATAGTTTAAACACTTTGAAGAGAGATGTCATTATGTGTTAATTTTCCCAAAGCAAGAGGTCAGAGGACCCGGCATAGCTAAGGTTCTGTTTAACCACTTCAAAAGATGCCAGTGTGTGTTAATTTCTCAAAAGCAGGAGGTCTGAGGACCCGGCATAGCTAAGGTTCTGTTTAACCACTTCAATAGATGCCAGTGTGTTAATTTCTCCAAAGCAGGAGGTCCGAGGACCCGGCATAGCTAAGGTTCTGTTTAACCACTTCAATAGATGCCAGTGTCTGTTGATTTCTCCAAAGCAGGAGGTCCGAGGACCCGACATAGCTAAGATTCTGTTTAACCACTTCAAAAGATGCCAGTGTGTGTTAATTTCTCCAAAGCAGGAGGTCTGAGGACTCGGCATAGTTAAGGATCTGTTCAACCACTTCAATAGATGCTAGTGTGTGTTAATTTCCCCAAAGTAGGAGGTCCGAGGACCCGGCATAGCTAAGGTTCTGTTTAACCACTTCAATAGATGCTAGTGTGTGTTAATTTCCCCAAAGCAGGAGGTCCGAGGACCCGGCATAGTTAAGGTTCTGTTCAACCACTTCAATAGATGCTAGTGTGTGTTAATTTCCCCAAAGTAGGAGGTCCGAGGACCCGGCATAGCTAAGGTTCTGTTCAACCACTTCAATAGATGCCAGTGTGTGTTAATTTCCCCAAAGCAGAAGGTCTGAGGACCTGGCATAACTAAGGTTCTGTTTAACCACTTCAATAGATGTCAGTGTGTGTTAATTTCCCCAAAGCAAGAGGTCCGAGGACCTGGCATAGCTAAGGTTCTGTTTAACCACTTCAAAAGATGCCAGTGTGTGTTAATTTCCCCAAAGCAAGAGGTCCGAGGACCCGGCATAGCTAAGGTTTTGTTTAACCACTTCAAAAGATGTCAGTGTGTGTTAATTTCCCCAAAGTAGGAGGTCCGAAGACCCGGCATAGCTAAGGTTCTTTTTAACCACTTCAAAAGATTAGAAGATATCAATATATACCTTCAAAAACTAGCCCTGCCGCAAAGCCCCTTTGAATTTCTCATATGTTGCTGCCACTTCCTCTAATGGAGGTTTAGCGAACTCGGCCACCAAATTCGCGAGGACCTGGCCCCTAACAGAGGTACGAGGCATGTACTTGATGTCAAAAGCTCCCACAATTGTGCCCCATTCAGCAATCCTCCACGTATAATCCGTACTTTGTAGTATAGACCTGAGTGGAAGCTAAGTTAGGACAACAACTGTGTGCCTCATGTAATGACTTGCTCATATAGCAAACTGGCCACCATGATGGCTTTCCCCAGGGACTCTTACTGATGGGGGCGTAATTGTATCATATTTAACCGTTGCATTCACTATCACACAAGCTCTTCCCACAGACAGCGCCAATTGTGGGGACACAATTTTCAAACTAAGCCCAAAATGTAAGGGATCTTGGCCCAGTGAACCCAGTACAATAAATTTGTAGAGAATGGGTCAAAGAGGTAGGCTTTAGTGCTGGATAACAGTTAATATGGTTTTGGATGATGAGTCAACAAGAATTGAACCCGGTTTGTGCGAGAAAGTTGGTTCTCGGCACCGTCCGAGGAGCTCTGTTCTAGCATATATTAGATGACCATGGTTACAGGAGTTGTTGAGATTGCTATCGTGCTTTCTCTTCTCCTTTTTTTCTCCTCTTCTCTAGGATCTCTACCCTTATTTATATTACATCTCTTCCTTCATTCTTACCCTACACGTGGACCACATGTGGATAGTTGATGGTTGTCCCATCAGCCCCCTCTAAAAGTCTTTTGGGGTGGCTGTAAGGCTGCCATAATACTGTTCAGAGGTCATTTCCTCATTAATGCGGTGGTAGCAGTTTTTCCTTAGATATTTTTGAGTCCTTATTCCTCTTGTACGTTCATGATGCTCGTCGCTATCATTAGAACTTCCTGGAAGGTCATCCTTGATCATTAGGATCTATACCAGATTTGCGTTTGGTTTTATCCGAGGAGATAGTACTCCTCAGACTCAGACCACCCATGCTTCTTGGCCAAAACCACATGCTCTCGGCCAAAACCCAAAATCCATGACCCCACAGATGTAATAAAAGTTTGACTTAAAAATTGTGGTTTTGTCAAGTTCTTTAATTAGTACATTAATTATATATTTTTTGTTGGGATATATTTTCTCTATTAAGGGATAATATTTAAAATTTGTTTAATTTAAATAAAACTTTATCATTTGAATTTCAACAATTTTAATTCTATTCAAACTAAAAGTTTATTATAAAAATTCTCTAAACTTAGATCCCACACAACAACTCACGTTTTCGTTCTTAAAAGAGAAAAGAAAAGAAAAAGAAAACAGCCCACGTTTTGACTAAGGGATACGATTTAACAATTATTTAAAACAAATTCAAATTCTATTCAAATTAAAAGTCTATTATAAAAAATTTCTCAAATCCCACACAACTCATGTTTTTGTTTTATTTTATTTTTTTCCTCTAGTTGAATGATTTAATAATAATTAAAAACAAATTTAAATTCTATTCAAATTAAAAGTCTATTATAAAAAGTTCCTAAACTTAAATTTCACAAAACCCACGCTTTTGTTTTTGTTTTTTTCGCAATTTGTATCTTATTAAATTAATATTTTTAGGATATTAAGCTACAAATCTTTTGACTAAAGGATAGGATTTAACAATAATTTAATTTAGATAAAACTTTATCATTTAAGTTTTAGAAATTTAAATTCTATTCCAACTAAAAGTTTATTATCAAAATTTTTAGAATTTATATATATTCAGTTATGGCTTTTTGATACAATCCTTCTTAACCAATAAGTCATCCATATAATTAAATCCCACACAATACACCCCACATTGTTGTATTTTTTTTCAAAATGGAACTTATGCTTATGTTTTAATCTAATAGATTCATCTTACTTTTTTTTTTTATTTCTATATTTGCGTGCAAGATATTATGCCAAGAAAGTTACTATAAACAAGCAAAATAATGGACACCCATTTAAGTTTTTGGTTCTCTTATGTAAGTTTTTATTTATTTTTTTAAATTCTCAATTTTTGAACTCTTTTGTGTATATTTTGATTTTCGGTTTTGGTTATTGTATTTAATTTGTGAGTGTGTTTTTTTTTTTCAATTAGACTATCTGGTGTAGGAAATGTGTGTAGGCTAACTGTTTTGGGTTTGTTTAGCAATGAGAGTTGCTTAGAACATTTAGTAGATGGTTAGACACCTCTACAAGAACACTAAGTTTCAAATAGCACACAAATGTTAACAATTCATTCAATTACCAAAGCTGATTTACAAGGAATTTACATTTGGCTACTTATACTTTGGCATTGACAGCTTCTAGATGGTTGATAAGTGTTTGAATCCTATTGAAAAATGCTTAAGAAATCATCTATCTAACTAATTAGTTACAAGAGGATTCGGATATAGACATATAGTTACTTGAAATGCCCTACATCAGGATTATCCCTCTTAAGAAGTACTTGACCTTAAGTACTCTTGGTTGCCACAAGATTTGTATGAGTTATTTGCTAATATAGTTACCCTATATGATGAGTTTGCTGCTGTTGCAGCACACCCAAGGCTGCTACTTTTGCACAACCAAGTCTCACACAAATAAACACCAATGCAGATGCATTTGCATTAAAATGACTCACTTTCTTGAAAACAAACTTGTCCTCAAGTTTAGTTAACTTTTCAATCGTAAAACATGTACACCAAATTGAACATTAAGTGTTTTGTCTTGCTAATGATCAATCGTGCATATTTTGATACTACAAGGCTTTTTTCTTCACTGGTGAATCAACCTTCTTCATCTTGACCATTGGCTTGGGGCTTGCCTTCCCTTTCTTTGGTTGCAAGAAGTGTGGATGCACTAGCTTGTACATGCTATGTGTGTTGCACCTTTTGCACATGATAGCTTCATATGATTTTTCACATCTATGTAAAAGATGGAACCATTCATGGCTACCTCCTCACAAAGAACATAACATTTATGTTGTCTATCATTCTCCACTTCTTGTTGCTAATGGAGAGTCATTTGCTTCCTTGACAATACCATTTGCTCGTTCTTTCATATATTGACCATGCACAAATTCTACAATACTTATTAGACATTCAGTCAATTCTTGTCCCTCCTCACAAATCTGTTCTTCAATGTAGCTATTAAAAATAACCAGCAAATCTTGACTTTCTCATTCTTCAACTAGCAAGTCTTGACCCTTGGACATATTAGAGGTCTTGCATTCTGTTAACTTGTGACTTGAGACAATTGAGCACCAAATTTGGTTGGTTCTTGGATGGTATCTTGGAAACTTCACTAGATCTAGTTGTATTTGACCTAATCTCTACAGTCTTGGTTGGCTGCCTCCAATGCTTAGTGAAGTTTGATTTAGCACCACCACTTGGGCTGGTTCTTGAATTGAAAATGGTTGACTGTGATCTCTTTGTTTGCTGAGTCTTAATCAGCATTGCTCTATTCACTACATTTGAATTTGTCCAGCTATTGTGCAAGTTGCTATATGGGTTTGGATGTGATTGTACGAAAAAAATTGCTTCCTAAGTTTTTGTTCCAGCTTCTTCCAAGTTTGAATTTTGGTTTTTCTTTCCCTCAATCTTTGAATCTTCAAATGCTCCCACCAAGATCTTGCCTTGCCTCTCAAATGAGTTTCTGCCAAGTTAACTTTTTTGGATCTCCTCAACTTGCTTAAGCCAATCCACAAACTCCTCATGATTCTAGCTTCCATCGAATTTAGGGAATTCAATTTTGAATATTGAATCCCATTTCTATTTTGGTTCCCTTGGTTGGACCATCATAGGAATGTGGCCATAATCCTCCTCATTTAAAGCTACACTTTCACCAATATCATGCTAGTAGTATTGTTGTTGTATCATCCTATCTCTTCTCTATCGTTTTGTCAAGGCTTGTAGTTGCCTCCTCAATAATTCCACTTTAGCTTCTAAGCCATTTTGAACCCTTCTACACCTTGGTCCATTGGCTGCAATATCATCTTCTTCTACTACAAGAACAACTTGCTTCTTGCCTTTATTCTTCCTTGTCTTCTCAAACACCATGGCTTCTTCCTACTACAAACTAATTGCTAGCACATATGAAGGCTTTGGTTTTGGTAAGAGAGGTATTTTAGGCTAGGAAAAGCAATCAAAACCGAATCTTGATAGGTTCTTGGACAGAAAATGAAGAAAGAAATTGCAAACGAACTTGAATCTTAAGGATCTCAAGCTCTGATACCAAATTGGTGCAAGGAATGTGATGGACTATTTCTGTATGGTTTAGAAATAATGAAAGTGTTCAGTTGCTTAGAAATTGATAGGTGGATAAGTACATTTCTAATAACACACACAGTTCTAAATAGCATACAAAAGCTAACAATTCATTCAAGTACCAAAATTGATTTACAAAGAGCTTACATTTTGCTACTTATACTTTGGCATTGACAACTTCTAGATGGTTGACAAGTGTCTAAATCATATTGGCAAATGCTTAAGAAATCATCTAACTAACTAACTAACTAATTAATTAGTTACAAGAAGATTATGATATAGGCATATAGTTACTTGAAATGCCTTGTATCATTATCACTAGGAAAAAAATTGGTATTGAGAAACTATTTTGTTTATTATTGTTTGCGTTGGCTAGGGCATAGATTACAAATAACCCAAATAGGAATAATCAAACTCATTCCATATATCATATTAAGAAATTAACATAAAGTACAAAGAGAATTTTAAAATATAAAAATATATAAACTCTGATAAAGTCTAAAGACTCTAAACTCTAAACTCTAAACAATCAGAACTTAAAGTAAAATTTTCTAATAAAAATTATTTACTTATTTTATAATTTATTATTACTATTTATTTAATAATTTCGTTTTAATTATTTTAAAATTTTTATATGAATTTTCATCGAGTCGTGTTTAGCACGAGAATAATACTAGTTAATTAATATATTGCACTTCAATTAATATATTAGTTTATCAGTATTGGTGGTGTAATGTAAGAAATGTTTTTAACATTTCATTTTAACCTGTATGTTAATTAGAGGTATAAATCATAGAAGTAAGTACACGTTTGGATACTGATGAAAACTGAAGTGTTTGCGTTTTTTTTTTTTTTTGAGAAGAGCGCCATAAGTGGGATTATGCACTGTTCAATGGGTCCTGTGTACTGTTCACGAGACCCACAAATACTTTATTAAAAAAAAACTTTAAAACTGGGTCCTATAGTACTATTCACACATTCAAAAATTATTTTGCTATAGTGTTTTTAGTTTTTAGCAAAATAAACTGTATCTAAACAGATCCTAAGTGTTTGTTTGGGACAAGCTGAAAATTTTAGCTTATTTGCAATTTCAGTTTATTTTTTGTACAATTTATGAGTCCCATTGTACTATTCATCTAACTTTTAACTTTATTTACTTACTTTCAATAACAAATTTTCAGTTTCAACTAAATAAACTGTTTCCAAACGGACACTAAGTGTGCGTTTGGCAAGAATTATTTTTGCCAACTTATTTTACTATTTAGCTTATTTTTTATACTATTTATGAGTCCCACTGCAGTTTTTAGTACTATTCATGGGTCTCACTGTACTATTTCAGCTAAATTTTACTTTTATCTACAATACTTTTAGCAAAAAGTTTTCAGTTTTAGTAAAATAAGCGGATTCCAAATGGACAATAAAATTGTAAGAAATCCTCAAAAGCATGATTGCAAAAAACATTATAACTATAAAACTTCTAATGTATGAAGCTGAAAGGATAAAACTATTTGAATTTAAGGTTTGTCTTGGGATTATATATGTTATTTTGAGTTTTGAATCACAAATTTTATAAGGTTGCGAAGAAACTTATCTATGGAAAGGCATTTATTTTTCTAATGCTATGAGTTTACTGTTTTTATCTGTGATTTGAAGTAAAATATGTTGATATATTTATGATGAAGCCTTAAATAATAAATACAAAATAATATTATATGAATTATATAATTACAAATTATTTGCATTGCGCAGTTAAAAGCTAGTATTCATGAATGACAAAAACACATGCAACGCTTCATCCTAAAATGTATATCAGTATATCTATTGATGTAATCATGATGGGTTGTATGAACATGTCAAAATATAAACCTTATTAGCTAGATGTGAATCTTAGATGATGCATGAATATATTCACACATTAATATAAAACTTCAGATTAGTAATAGAGTTAGTTATATATCTAACTTATGTTTTGCATTCCATTGTGAATTAAATTGCACTTTCATGATAAAATTGCACGAGTCTACCCTAGGTGACATGCAAACAATTTTTCCTAATATGGACACTATTATTTTTTTTTTATCTCATCTTTTATGATTTTTATAGGATTCAAGAAACACTAATAATGCATGCACGCATTTTTTTTTTTCATGTGGGAAACCCTAATTGCAATAAATCTAGGTTATATGACTGATCTAAACATATTAATCTACACATGTTAAGTAATTAATTCATGAAAGCCATTTCCAAATCATAAGATTAATTTACTACCCTAATGATGAATTGATGTGTCTAAGACTATCGTGATGAATAACAACGAGTAAGATAAAAATCAATCCTAATCCATATTTTGGATTTTTTTTTTTTTTTATAATATCAAATCATAATGAAATAACCCTACTTAAAGATGTTATGAAAAATAAAAAATGACCATTAAGAGATTGAGAATACCTACATGCACTTATCGATTTGCAAGCAAGTGGTGTATTGCCTATATATCTTTCTTGCTCCTACAACCATATTTATTTGATCTCCGATTGATTGAGAATGCCTACATGCACTTTTCGATTTGCAAGCAAATAGCAGTCCCAGGGTGGACTGCCTATATATTTCTTGCTCCTACAACCATAGTTGATCTTGGATCGATTGAGAATACCTACATGCACTAGTCGATTTGTAAGCGATTGGGAGCCCCGAGGTGGTTTGCCTGTCCTTCTTGCTCCTATGACCATAGTTGATCTTGGATCATTTTGATCTCCACCCGTTATGTAGCCTATCCAAAAGATGGCTGCTTGATAGGTCTTTCGCTCTGTGAATATGATGGATGCCATGAATTCTAAAAAAACTAGTTAGAGTGGCTACTTGTGTACTTTGCAAAGGGTGTGTTACGTGTGTATGTGTGTGTGAACAATGTGCGGGATGGTGTCAAATTGGTAAAATGATGGGAATGGGGTAGATTCCCTTCTGCTGATGGTATAGTCGGAAAGGGTCCTGATCACTTTCCTCTTTCTCCTTTCTTGCCCTGCCCGAGGTCCCTTGGTTCCCTTAACAGGTATGACTCCGAAACTATCATTTGTCCCTGTCACTCTCCTTTAGCTCCCATGAGCTGATGTTAACAGGACCTCATTTGTTCTTCGTGCTTCCTTTGAGATATATTCTAAGTTATCCATATTTTGCTTAGCATGCTTTGGTCTTCCAATAGGATCTACTTCCTAAGCCTGCAGATCCTCGTGTATTTTGGGCTCAGATTCTACCTGTTAGTCATTTTTCCTTTCTTTTTCGTTGGGCTTCTTGGACCAAGATTTCTTCATGTTATTGGGCCAACTCTCCATTTATCCTTCATTTTCTAAGGCTCAAGACCTATCCTTTTCACTCTCATGGGCCGGGCCCCTCTTTATTTCATCATCTTCTTTATATTTTTCCTAAGCCTGCAGATCCTCGTGTATTTTGGGCACAGATTTTACCTGTTCTTTTTCATTGGGCTTCTTGGACCATCAAGATTTCTTCATGTTATTGGGCCAACTCTCCATTTATCCTTCATTTTCTAAGGCTCAAGACCTATCCTTTTCACTCTCATGGGCCAGGCTCCTCTTTATTTCATCATCTTTTTTATATTTTTTCATTCTAATGGGCTGGACCTTTCTTACCTCTGTGGGCTTGGGCCTTGATCACATTTTGGACCTTAACAACTGTATAATTTAGGATATCTTCATTGTTAGCTCCAACAAGTATTCTCATGTTTTTTAGGATCAAATCAAGGCGGTAACAATTTGACTCTTAAAGGATGGCCTTTGACAATAATAAGAATTAAAATACATGCTTCTCTTTTTCTTTTCTTTTTTTTTTTTTTTTTTTTTTTTTTTCCACATTAGAACTAGGCTCCACAAAACCCAATAGTTGTGTATTTGTTTTTAAGTTCGATGATCTTAGTTTTTTTTTTTGTTGGTTGATCCCCCATTCATCTTAGCAGTATTAGTTGGGTTGGAAGTGCCTTAATCGATATGACATTTTCTCTCAACATTCTAGCTATCAAGGCAATTTGTCATTAAAAAGTAAAACTATGAGTTGAGGCAATAGGAAGCATTAAAAGATGGGTTCGGTTAATGTATGCCCTTATACATTAATCACCTATTTCTAGAAACATTTTATAGAGAATTAAAAAAGTTTTCAAAAGAGTTAGTAATTGAAAGCTTGGATTTGTGCTAAAACACATGAGCTTGTTTAGACTCCCAATTTTAAATTGCCGCTTAATTGATTTTACTCTAACTTATCTAAGTGTGGAACAAGAGTAAGTGAAGCGCAATTACTGGATCTACTCTAGGACATATACATGAACAATAAACAAGAAAAGTAAAGCACAAGAGTAAGGGAAGAGAGATGCAAACACAAGATAACACCAATACGTGTTATTGAAGAAAAAACCGAAGAACTCGACAAAAACCTCTTCGCGACCCTCCCAGTCGAAATCAATCCACTAGTGAATAAGTTGGAGTACACGAATAATAAAAGAACCTCTAAGCCTAGTTTACCTAATGTACTTGAACCCTCTAAGCTTTTGCTACCAACAGACTTCTCGGAATTTTGTCTTCACTAGCTTTTCGGATTCCACAATACACCCGATTGCATCCACCAAGTCTCACCGGCTTCTTTTGGCAAATTCCCAAAGCCTTGCAAGCTCCAAAACATTCTCTACACTCTAAATAGGTGTGGGTTGTATTTGGGTACAAATCTCCTCTCAAGATATGACAATGGGAGAGGAAATGAGAAGAGGCTAGAATGATTTCTCACTAAGGATGAGTAGCTCTCTCTCTTTAAAAGATGGGTGTGTTGTGTTGTAGAAAACCTATCTAGGGTTTTTCTCTCTAAATAGCCTCTCATACTTTTTGTGGGTAATAGGGGTATCTATAGTATGAGTGAAGGGTAAGAAAGTCACACTTAAAATCTTCCAGGCAGAGAGTCTCGCGAGATGACCTGTCTCGCAAAGCACTCGCGAAATGTAACCTGACACTTGACTCTTTAACTTCCAGCATGTGCTTCTCACGTGCCCTTTTCTCAGGAGCCTCTACTCTTGAGCTTTTGGCGAGCTAGTCGCGAAATTGCATTGATCTTCATTGCATACTTAATTCTTCTTCATCAATTTAATACTAAACCAAATACAAGAAAATTCCACAAAACACAAGGAACAAAATTAATGCAATTACAACAATTTTTGTTATGGGATAAAGCTAACATAAAACATAGTTGTAAATTTCAACTTTACAGTAACTTTTTCCATAAAAAGTTTCCTAAAATAGTTTAGGAAGTAAAACCCTTGATATCACTTTTTTTTTTTGGCCATAAGACTCTTTGTTATTATTGATGTATTTTACTCGAAGGACAAATAAATTTAATTGATACTCTATTTTCTTTCTCTAATTTTAATTTGAGGTTTTTTATTCAGTTTGTCTTTTTGTTTTATAATTATGTTATATCTTAAATCTAAATTACTATTGAAGAGAACTTCTGGCAATGTACGTGGTAGACTGTTTTTATGTGGGCACTTGTCTGGATTTTGTATTTAAGAAAGTCTCCATTTTGGGCATAGAAAGTTTCCTATACAAATTCAGATCTTCTGTTAAATATTTCAGCTTAGAAAATGATAAACTTGAAATAGTGTATCTTAAATCAAGGCAGTTTAATTTTTCCTTCCTGTTTGACAACTAAGACATTTTGTTTATGCATGCTACCTGGAACTGAAAGGAAACTTGCATTCGCATTTTCGGCTTGGTGGTTTACTATTAAAATAATAAAAATAATAATAATAATAATCTATTTGGTGGTTCGGAAAATGATTATGATATTTTATAGGATGGAGTAAGATCTTGAGAAGTCATGCTTTTATGTTGGCTTTCTTCAGTGACAAAACTTTATATGTAATGTATTGTTTGGTGATGTATTAGTCTTCGAGTTTTCATGTAAATTGGGGAAGTGTACTTGAGCCTCTCCTTGAAGACTGGAAGTTGCATCAACCCAAGATCTCGCGGCCTAGAGGCGACCTTAAAATAAGTTGCCCGCAAAGTCCACGTGCCAAGTATTTATTTGGAAGTGCAAATGTGCATCTCTTGACCATCTTGTGACATTAGGGGGCGAATAGGTCGCAAGCTACACGATTTATTCTGCAAAATGTACCAACCACTGTTTTTTTGCTAGTGCACACACAGTTGTGAGGCATGGCAAAAGGCTTCAGATAAGTATTGACCATACCATACCCTAGAAACCCTAAGGGTGCCAAGACTGTGAAGCCAATCCTTTGTATGAAAAGAGAGAGCTTTTTCTTAGAGAAAAACCAAGTTCTTCATCTCTCTTTTCCATCTCTTTCATTCCATTGATAGAGATTTTGTAAACACATTCCTCATCCACAAACACATACCTGTGAGTAAGTGAATGAGAGAGGAAATTTGAGAAGCCACAACCTAAATCCAATTCTCATTGGTGGTGATTCCATTGGAGCTTCAATCTTCAATAAAATTCTACACTCGGTGAAGTTAATTGCTACCTGGAGCTTGGAGGGCTTAAGTACACGTAAGAGAGTGGGCTTGGAGGGTTCATTATATACCTTATGTACTGCAACTATTTTCCCTAGTGGAGATTTCCAACGAGTGGTCGGGGGAGAGTTTTTTATGCCCGGGGCTCGGGTTTTTCTCTTCCATAGCACTTGTGATGTTATGCGTGGTTTGCTTGTCTTCCTCTCTCTACTTTATCTAGCTTTATATATTGCCATGCTTGTGTAGAGTAGATTGTGTATTTGAAAGTTTTGCTAAGTCACTTACACTTGTGGTTAGTTTAGTGTTAAAATCAACTTAGCCGTAAAATCTGGTATTAAGGGTTCTAAATACTTGCTAGGATTGGAATAGCATACTTATAGATCTCTTTTCAAAAAATCTTCTCACTTTTTCGAGGGCCTGGAGCAGCTTCACACAGGATTCTTCAGTAGTAGAAGTCTTTGATTTAGTCCAGGCCTCAGTCTTTCAATCAACTTAAATACAGCAGCAACTAATGCTTTAGGCATAGAAATACTTGGCGTCTCCATCTGCCCATGGTTTGGAGTCCAAACTCCAAAGGACTGAGAATGTTTCAAAACCATCGAAATATGGATATTGCAAAAGATGGCCAGTACGATTGGGTTGGTGACATAGTTCCTTACTTCCTCATGTAGTTATATGTTGGATATCTTGGTTGTCTTGTCTATATACGCGTAGACACAGAGCTGCTACTTGATCAATTATATCATCTTTAGCTCTTTCCATCAATTTTATGGCCTTCAAGCTTCCAGGATTACTTGCTTTTTATAATGTTGTAATGCTTCTCAGTTACAGCAGCAACAATTTCAGAACAATCAATAGCAGCAGCATTATATGCAATATCCACTTTCTAGTGAACAGTCTCAAAGGCAGCATCCCTCTTTTCAAATGCCTTTCAAGTGATTAGGTGTATTGGCTTCATAGATTGTATTAGCAACACTCTTTTCTTGACATTTTTTTGTATTGATTTTTGGCTTAGTTATTGTAGAGAAATTCTCCAAATACATTATAATGTTTGCAAAGATTATGTTGTATTATAGAATCCACCTTGAATTTATATAGATCCTATACTATGCAAACTCTTTTTGATTGAACTTATATAGATCCTAAACTCTGCAAATTCTTTTAGAAATTCTACAATTGTAAAACATTTCATTTTTAAATAATTACAGGTTATGGTCATCTTTCACATGCTTTACTTTCCCATCCTTAATTCAGAAAAATCATCCAGATGCCAACAAAGACCTAGCAGACTTCAGGGTCCGAATTCTGCATCTAATCTTGCAATTATAGACATAGTTTGCATCCAAAGTTGAACCAAAGTTTTCAAAGGTTCAAATTCTAAATCCACTACACAAACAAGATTCTTGACCATATCAGCCAATGTCCGAATCAAATTGAATTGGAAATCTAAGTACCTCCCTTTGCCTGCAAGCTACAGCCACTGTTTAGACCAAATTCAACCCAATATAGCTACCATTCCACCTTATTTATTGTGTAGATATGCTTTGCAAAAATTAAGGATAGCTTAACAGGGAACACAACAAACAAAAGGGGAAAAAAATCCTGCCTCCTGAGGATTGTTAAGCTATGCATATCAGATAGTGATAAGAACCCCTTTCAGCTACTGGAGGAGCTACAGAAATGAATGTAAGCCATAGATCTATTTGATTTATGAGGAATCAATGAAAATAAAAAGAAATACAGGAGTCTAATCATTACAGGTTGATGTTGGATTAGCTATTATCAAATTCCTAAGTTTTCTACTCTTTTGTACCTACAACTTGTTAGCAATTAAAGAGAGAGTAAACTGAACACAATAGAGAACTAAGAAGCTACTACAAGAAACTGGAAGCCTAGCATAGTCATATGGGGTGGCAAAGTATTACCCAAACACACAATCCCATACCCAAGAACCAATAAAAACCTCCCAAACACCAGCATTAACCACCAAAACTTTGACCAAAAACTGAACCACAAGGCTCAAATTTTCATCTTTAAACCAAATGGATTCTAAATTTCAAACACCAAACCCACAATCCTAGACCATAAAACCTGTTCAATGAAAAGCAATAAAAAAATACAACCTAGTAAGCAAACCATTTTCCTCAAAATATTTTCCATACGGCCCCATTCTTTCAACAAAATCAAAGACCCCTCAATCTTAACAAATAATGTATCAGAAAAGAATTTGAGGTGAGGGCAAAAGACAAGCATAAATTTCCGGCAGCTAAATTTTTTTGAAATAATGTAATCTAGAAATTAGAAAAATATTGAGACATCATCGGGATGAGGAAAAAAAAAATCCATTATCAGATCATTTGTAAAAAAAGAAAAGAAGAATTTATCCAATCGTTATCAGATCATTTGAAAAAAAAAAAAAAAAAAAATTCAAAACTCAACCAATTCAACGTATACTTACCAACTAATACTTACGGTAGCTTGACCAATTTGTCATGCACAGCAGATTTTGACATGGTGGAGAAGAGAATAATAGAGTTTGGGAGTTCATATTCGAGCACACAGCATATGCATTACTAAATAGTTTCTCAAGGATTGTCATCCCAACAATCTGAGTTCCTTAAAATTAACTTGCAGCATTTGAATCTGCAAAGTTGTTCTACTATGAAGTGATTTAAAACATATAAAAACATAATTGAACTAACACTTAAATTCATATTCTAAGAAAGATAACATGTCTTTTTCAGTGCAGCTAAAAAATAGGTATTCTTAGCTTGTAATTGAAGTGATAATATAAACTGAGCAGATATACATCATCTCTTTACTCCTGTCCCAAAAAGAAAAACTCGAAATTGGCGCTTACAATTATTAATACTTCCTGTCAAACAACATACTAACATACAAACCAAAGAAAGGAAAGAAAGGAAAGAAAGGAAAGACTCATGGGCCTTAGGTACAACCAAGGACAACCAATTCCAGATTTTTGGAAATTATCAAATGGCCCTTATTCCAGTAAAAGTGTAAAACTTAATTAAAAATGATCTAGCAGCCAAAAAAAAAAAAAAAACAATATAATAAGACTCAATTCAACTTTAGAATGACTAAGCAAGGTTGTAAGGGAGCTCTCCATCATCTGAAACACCCCAAATTAATGCTTGAGAACTAGAACCAACTTTCCCTCGACTCTTATATGTCTTTAAGCGGGACTGCTAGTTATGTTTTCAATCAAAATTCAAAGTCAGATCAATATCATTATTTCTCAGCTAAAAACTAAAAACTTGTTTGGTTGTCAAGAAAAAAAATTGGGAAAAGAACATTGTACCTAGCTTAGTACAACGACCTTTTTCTTTCCTTCTGGAAGTTTCAAAGTATTATTGTTTTTTAAAAATAATGTAAGAACTTTTTATTAAAGAATAGCCAACCTAAGTACACTAGAAATATACTAAGTGGCAGAAATTAATGACCCAAATTACATCGATCAAGTAGAATAGAAAGGGATAAGGAAGTGCATTAAAATAAAACTAAGCTCCATTCAAAGAAGAGTATGAAAGAAAAAGTACCTGTTATCAAGGATCGACCATTTAGAGTCCTCAAAGTATCTAACATTCCGTTCATGCTATAAACGCATGCATACAATAAAATTTAGTCCAAACCCCTTTCTCAGTTTGGCTGAGACATATTCTCAACACTTTTGAGGGTGATGGGAACATTAACTGACAAAGCCGAAAACCCAACTTTAATTTAGATAAACATTGATATTAAAATTTACCCTAAAAATTTAGATAATAGAGAAGCCCAAATAACTACAAATATAAAGACAATAACCTTAATCTTGAACACTTGCTCAATCTCAATCATGCATGCAGCTTGGGAAATCTTGTAGTAGGGTTTGCAGTTCTAATTATTGCTCTATACGCAAGCCCACCAAGGGCATTAGAAGACATTCTACAAGATACATATAGTTGAAAGCATGATGTTTGTTTGTTTACACCCCTTGAAAATCATATTATTTTAACCTAATGAATTAGCCAAGTATTTACTTAGGCTAATTATGAGATCTAGGTTAAACACATGCAAACATATTACTTGGTGTGGAAAAAGTAAAGAAGACAGTAATATGATGACCTAAAAAAATCAATGAAACAGACCGTTTCAAGGTAAAAACCTAGGGAGGATTTAACCTAGCTATCCTCAAGGTAAACAAATCCACTACGACAGAATAGAAGATTACAATATATTTAAACCCTAAATCTAAAGCTACCTCATGTAGAACTTACCAACACGACCACGTGCAGCTTTGACTTCACGGACTCTTCTAACTTGGATTTGCTGAAAACTAACTCCTCGTTTGTGACAATGAGATCTCATTCAAAGGTTTAGCAACACAAATTCTCCAGTTGGTGACTCGAAGTCCACCCTTGAAAGTTTAAATCATCAGCTATGTATGATCTTGTTGCAGCAATTTCAGATCTACCAGTTCTAATTGTATGAGAATGATTTCCGGTAGTGACTTTGGAAAGAGAAGGTACAAGACCTTTTAGATTTCACAAGAGCATCTCCAAAGTCATAACAAAATGTGTCTTAGTGTTTCCTTTAAATACTTTGTGAAATAGATCTAAAACTCTAATCACTTAATGGGCTTGATGGGTTTTAATTAAATTTTGCAAAACCCATCTTTCAATTGGTCGAACCTGTTTTCTCGATCGGTCGAACCTAACATGTTTCGAAATTCTAAACCTGTAGCTTTCTTTTTCTTGTATTCTGACTTGCAACACCTTGAACATTGGCTAAAATCCTATAGACTCTAAGATCTATATCTAGACAAGTTTGTGTTCATGGTTTGCCATTTGTTCTAAACTTTTAGAACCTAACGCATGATAAAAAAAAAATGCTCATTATCAACAAGCTTCAATCAGTACATTATCATGTTTCCTTCCTCAATTTCCATGATGATTTCAAAGACATTATTTCTTTTATAAATTACGAACAATATTAGAAGTAACTGGCAAGACAGACTCTGTTGCATACGCTACCAATGATATGTTTTCTTGTTCAAATGCATTATTCATGTGTACAAGAGAAACAATTTTGGACGTTGGACACTAAAGAGAAAACAGAAGTAAGAGAAAGAAGAATTACGGGAATGTGCTTTCATGGCTAGGAAGTTTTGGCGCGCCTCCGGTAAATTTGAGAATGAAAGTTCCTTTAATAGGCATAAACAAAAGTATGTGCTTAATTGCAATATACAGGTTAAAATGTATGTAGATTTTGACCACTGTTTCATTGATAATGGGATGCAAATGCCCTACGGTGTCAAGTAAATTGAACAGTGCAGTTTGTAGACTTAAATTAAGGTAGTATATTAAAGCTTCGAGACTAGGTAGAAAAGGTCAAAAACATTAAAAAAAAAAAAACCTTTTACTATCAGAACTCAGAAGCAAATTTGTAATATATATATATATATATATATATATATATATTTTACAAATCAAATGCACACCCAAGAACCATTTCTCCCTTGTGACTTTTAGAAGGTTACAACTCTTACCTGTTAATTTTTGCCTAACCTAAGCACCTTTTTGGTTTCCCACAAGGTAGATTTCTTGGTAGCATTAAGATATATAGAATTAAATAAATAAACAATAAGAAAACATTGAACTAAAATTTTGATTTGCTCATCAATTTGGTAAATGTTATAAAGAACATCATCACCAACAGAAATGGCATATGACGTCAAAGGTCAACTTTAAAGAAACTCTTTTTAGCCAAAAATAACCAAGCTCTTGAGTGCTATTCTCAGTTTTCACTATTAAAGTGAATCACTGAAAAAGAAAATTAGATGCAAGAGTGGAGTGTTTTTAAGAGTTTGAGAGAATCACCTTCTTCAAAAATGGATTCTTTACGCGAGTCTCTAACTCCAAAGAAAGACTAGAGGGAAACAGACTTACAGCAAAAATAACTATTTTTCATTGATATCTCAATTGATCATTACATTTATTTATACATCTCTTGCCCTATTCTTGTTGGCCAAACATGACTTACTCCTATTTGGCTCACAACCTAGGCATGGATCCAGATCCTCTCCATTTCCCTTTGAAATGGAGAGTGTCTAGTTAAGGGACAAGATTCGCTTGAAATAAATCGAAGGCCTAAACTGTGCCACGTCAATTAAAATTCAAATGACTTAACTCTTCAAGTTCAATCGGGGTTAACAGACTTAACTCTTCAAGTTCAACCGGGGTTAGCATTGTTGTTTTCCTTTTTGTTAACTCTATTGAAAAAGAAAAATGCACAACAGAGATGGATGCTAACAACACAAACCAGATTTGATGGGGTTGCAAGGTAGACATGGGCGAACGATGGCTCACTCCAAGTCAATAAGGTCGGGTCTGGTAGTGCTGTGCTTATTGGTGCTAGTGGCGGTGGCAATGGTCATTGGCGGTGACTTGATGGGGTTGCAAGGTAGACATGGGCGAACGGTGGCTCACTCAAAGTTGATGGGGTCGGGTCTGGTAGTGATGTGCTCGCTAGGGTTGGTGGTGGTGGCAATGGTCATTGGCGGTGACTTGATGGGGTCTGGTTTGGAAGATGAGCTTCTAGATCTTTCCCCAATTTTGCTTTGATTTTTTATTTAGGTAGTTGATATTATAGTTGAGTTTGTTTGATTTTCGTCCCAAATATGGAATGATTTTGGATTTAGGCATGGTTTGATTATTTGGATATGAATTTGGATTATACATGTTGAATTACTTATTTTGCACATAGGGCGCTTCTTTTTTGGTGGATCAAAATGTCAATGGTCATCTCAGAAGCTATCTTGGGGTATGAAATAGGATAGTGCTTTCTTGGGGTTTTTGATTTTCTTTTGAATTGGGATTAGTTTATACGCTTAAAATTTTTATTGAGGTCTCTCTTAATATATATATATATATATATATATATATATATTATCTCTCTGTGTGTGTGTTTTATGCTGTGGTTATTAGAATGTTTGGTTCCATTTTTTTGGTTTTGTGGGTATTTTTTTTGGTCTCTCTGTGTGTGTGTTTTATGTAAATGTTTGTGCTTTTGCATGGATTTTGATTTTATTTTTAATTGTTTACTTTATTATGAAAGGTTTTAAGGAATGTATTGTGAATGTCTCTTTGTTTTCCTTGTCATGCCACATATTGCAGAATTTGGTTATCCACTTGGAAAGTCTGCATAATTTTTTGGACAAGTTTTGTTAATGGTTTCTCTATAATTCTGAAGGATTGAGATTTGTTAATATTGCTTGTAGGTTTCATTGATCCTAATCATCAGTAATTTGGAAGGGCCTTTGGAGCTATGATACATCCCAAAGCTTTTGATACCAAAAGAACTTACATAACAAAGAAGCATCATACATTCATACCAAGAGATGGGGCAAGTTGTTTAACACGAGGCAAGTCGAAGTGATCAAGCTAAGATTGAAAATTGTAGACTTTGGATGGAATGTATAATCAAGAAGCAAGAGGTGGAATGTATAGTCAAGCAATAAGCACACCAATTGTAGAAGTTTCATGTTATTATAATCATATAATCAAAGTGTACATTTTAATAAAATTTGTTCATTTTTTTTAATTAAATTCTCTTATTGTCTACTCTATTGGATTGAATTTTGATTGTAATGCCAAGTAACTCATAGGGGCGCAACCCAAGTACATAGATTAGCTGAGCAATGTAAAAGAAAGTGGGAAACTGATCTGCTCCTAATAACATAACAATTATGCAGAAAACAACTTCTGCAGAAAGTTGGTTTCGGAGTACTGAGGCCTAACATATTTTAACAGCCTTCATGTTATCATAGCATCTCATAGACTATAACCAAATCTCCATCACAAATGTGATGAGTACAAATTTTCTTTTTTTGTTGGATCAATTGGCAACATCCTCAAAATCTTGGAATTTGTAAAATCAATTACAATAACAGCTGCTTGTGATGATGAAATTTCCACAAAGGGTAAGAGGAAGACAAATTGACATTTATAAGAATCTAGAGAAATTGAGTCTTATCAACTTCAAAAATCCTGAGTAATATTTTATATAGTGCTCATCAAAATTTGTAGGACTGCTAATAAAAACACAAAAGCTATCATGTTTCACACAGCTTTAGTGAATTTTGCTTTATAGCATGATTTGTAAACATAAAGGTACAATTACTAGCTCCTAAAAAAAAAGGTACAATTACCAAGAAACTTATATCCCTTTCTAGCAAAATAAATCTATACTAAACAAAATAAATCCTCACTTTCTAGCAATAAATCCCCAATTACATCAGAGTATATATTCACACAGTATATGGAAATATTCAAAGGACTAATAAAAACAGAGGGATTTGGCAATTTTCATCTAATCAAAACTATCTTAGCATGTGGCAGCAGCAAATACATTAATATAGAATATAGAACACCTAGCAAGCATAGAGATCTACTAACTTTTCACAAAAACTGAACACTATTTATAGCAAAGAGGGAAACTATATACAGCAAAGAGGGAAATAGAATGTGCAATACCGGACCTATTCTGCAAAAACAGTAATTATGCAGAAAAACATAACAATTTATGCAGCAACAAATAATGATTCTTTCCAAATGTGACTAAAGGAAATGCTCTTTGGTAACAAAAGGAAATGCTCTTTGGTAAGTGTTCTTTCCAAATAATAAAAAATTTGAACATTTGAATGTGACCAAATGTGACTAAGCTTTGGACCATCAAAACTCTAGTCCTAAACTAGGAAAATTACAAAGCAAGAGCACTTAATCTCAACATGTGTCATAGATTATAAAACATGATCCTCAACTAGAAAAATGGCTTGACTTCATGAATCATCTCATTCCATCCACTTGTAACACTTTCTTGAGTTAGGGGACCTCCACTTGCAACACTTCCTTGAGTCAAGAGACCTCCTGCACCATCAATTTTGTCATTGGAGCCTACAACACTTGATATAATCTCTAAATGTGATGCTAATGCAACACTTGCTGATGAGCCTCCCTGATGTGATGCAAAACTTGTAAATATCTTTACCAATTACACATTACACATATCACAAGCTTAGCATTAAAATTATCAAATCATGCATCTAAACTATTATTAATATCAAAGTAAAATATATAATTGTAAATATCTTTACCATTAAAAGTTGTGTAAAACTAGTAATATTTCCAAAAGAGATATCCTCAACTTTCTTTTGTGCCATGATGTCATGTGCATATATTTCCTGTAAAAATTGTACTTGTTTAGCAACAATAATAGTATACTTTATTAATGTGTAAAAATAAAATAGAATGGTGAAAATAAGGATAATTTAGAAGATTACCTCCCGCACTTTTCTTTTCTTTGTTTGCTTCTTTGATGTGCCTTCCTTTGGTTTCGGCATCTTTTCTATCCATGATTTTGTCATATGCTTTTTATTACGATAAATCCCTTTTCTTTATCCCTTTTGGTACAATCATAATCGAAGCACATAATTAATTGTCTGCAAAATCGGTGGAAGGCCTAACGATGTTTTCTTCTACATTAGCTTTGCAATTCCTAAGGTCACAATTTTTTTTTTTCAAATCTGCAATTGCTAAGCTTAGAATATTATGGCCTTCTTTAGTTTCACATGCCTTATTCACCAATTGAATATATTTTGGACATAAATCTCGATACTGATCTACATATTCCAGTCGAGTATCCAGCTTAATGTTATGTGTTGTGCAATTTTTTCTGCTTCCATCTTTTGCATCTCTTCTCCCCCTCTTCATGATATATCTATTAGGAATCAACTTGATATCCAATACATCAAGAACTTTCAAACCATGCCTACATAAAATACCAAATGACTCAAACTTTCTGCAACTACAAGATAGAGTCTCATCTAATGGATTCCACATGACTTCATAATTTCCATATTGATTGAAAAATCCAACCACATAACTATGTGTTTGACTCACATTGCGTTCTAGGATGGAAAGTGCCATTACCTCTTCAACTTCTATTTGAAATAAATCAAACAACGTAGGCGTGTACACTGTTGCTACTTGGTTAAGCATAGGAGAGCTTTTGAGCTTCAATCTTGGAAATTTATGTTTAGAGTCGTATTCTGCTTCTAACTCCTTATCCTATTTTTGATTGACAACTCTTTCAAAATGAGTGAAAAACTCTACTATATTGAGATCAGTACGCAAGCAATCCTTCAAATCAGCATTGAAACTCTCACTAAGCTGGGTTGTCTTCATTTCTGCACTGAAAGTTCTCTTAACTAATGCTTAGACCCATTTTTCCTTCAATTTAAATAGATCAATTAGCCATTTATTTTCATGAACATCGTACTTATCTAGCATTTCATTCCAAGCTGTAGGAAACTCATCTTCACCATCATACTCATAGATACATGCTAAAAAATCATCGTTAACTTGAGACTCATTTTTGAGTAAATGACCCAAGTGTTTCTCAGCATTCTGCCACATATGCTAACTACACAATGCATGATATGTCTTAGGCATGACTACTTTTATTGCTATATCTTGATCTGTGAAAATAGTGATTGGCTTCTTTTCAGACATTGCTTCTAAGAAGGTCTCAAATAACCATACAAAAGATTCAATCGTTTCATCATATAAAAGTGCACCTCCAAATACAACAGTTTCTCTATGGTGATTGAGACCCAAAAATACTCCAAGTGGCCTTGCATCTCTATTTGTACTATACGTTGTATCAAATGTTATTACATCACCGAAGTGGCTATAGTCAATGATCATTCTTGCATTGGCCCAAAAGATATTAGTAATAAACTCTTCACAGTCCAATTGAGTAGCGATATAATATGAAGGATTTTCCTTAAGTTGATGACTGAAATATCTTCCCAAGCTAGCAGTTTTCCCATACTCCATGTCTCTCTGTCGCTTAGTGCGTAAATAGTTTTTATGATCTTACTTGGTAAAACCAAGATTATCATATCCACCATCTTGCTTACTAAGAAGCTCATAAGATTGCTTTGATCTTAATCCCGATTCATGTGCCAAATCAATTTCAATAGCATGAGTTGCAGCTACTTTCCGTTGTGATTGCATCATGTGTACAGTTGATGGGAGGTGGAGATAGTGGTTATGCTCAGTAATAAATTCATTCACCACATATTTTTTTTACTATCTCCATTAAGTACAATAACCAAATGTGCTTCACAACCACATCTTGTTTCTGCTCATGGATTCTTTATATTCTGATATCTCTTGTCTTTGCCTCGAATTCCCTCCTTCGCACACACAAATCTCCTTGAAGTAACCACTCCAGTCTTTTTACATTTATTTACATACTCTTTTATAATACTAAAACCAGCCTTTCTTCCATATTCATTATAAAAATCATATGCAATCTCATTTGCTTCAAACTCCATCCTTTTAAATGGGGTAGATTCCATAGGCACATTAGAAGGAACATGTATTCCCATCATTATCCCTAGAAAAAATTGGCCATAAATTTATTATAACTTTCACCTATCATTTGTTTTCAAAACAAAGATGATGTTAAAAAATGGGACAGAGTAAAAATGAAAGAGTAGCTAGAGTAAAAATGAAAGAGTCATTGGAAGCAAGGGAAAATTTGGCTGCTGAATGAGCAATAGAGTTACGGCATCTACTAATCCAACTAAAATTGCTAGAAACAAAAGACATAGCCAAGTCTTGAATGTCAGCAATCAAATGGAAAATAGACTAGGCAGAACAGGGACCATTGGTGTGGATAGACCAGGCAATCAAATATGCCATATACTAATAAAGATTCAATCTTTATCTCAAAAAAATAAAAAAGATACTCCAAGAATCATCCAGCCATTATAAAGATTCAATCTTTATCTCAAAAAATTATAAATAAAAGTTCAGATAGACTCTAATTTGCATCCAGCCATTAAAACAACAATATAAACTCACCAAGACAACAATATAAATGCAGAAAAATGAGATGGACTCCAAGAATCATCCAGCCATTATAAAGATTCAATCTTTATCTCAAAAAATTAAAAATAAAAGTTCAGATAGACTCTAACTTGCATCCAGCCACCAAAACAACAATATAAACTCACCAAGACAACAATATAAATGTAGAAAAATGATCAAACATCAAATTAGATAACCATAAACAAGTTTTACGGATATACCTCTGTTTTGGCAAGATAGAAACAGAGATGTGCTCTGAACTTTTTCTCCGAACCTTTGAACGTGTCTTTGGTTTTCACTTTTCCCTCCTAAAAGAGCTGTAACTCTCTCTCTCTTTTTACTTTTTATGTTTTATGTTTTATTTTTTTGTTTTCCAGTAGAAACTGTGGTTTGTCCGATTGAGTTAAAGAGCCTCTAGTTTAAGTGTGGTTTGGGTTAACTTATGACGTGGCATGTTTTTTACCCTTGATAGTTTTCAAAAAGATCTTGTCCATGAAATGGACACTCTCCATTTTAAAGGGAAATGGAGAGGATCTGGATCCCCTAGGCATCTACCTTATATACACACACCTTCTAATGATCGACCAACCAATGTTGTTCCACATGCATGGAAGAGAGGATTGAGAGTAGCTGCTGTTAGGGTCATATTTTATGTAACTGACTAATCCTTTGACCAAATACACTTTACTTGTAATTCGGTAGATCTAAGATGAGTTTAATACTTCAAGAAATATGTTGCTCAAAGCATATTAAGTGTTCGTATTGAAAGTCATAAAGATTGGTCCAAGAAACAAGTGAAGAAAAGCCCTTCATTAAGCCTTGACAGATAGCTTGACAGATGCCTGCTATTGAGCCTTAATGTGCAACTCGATAGATAGCGCGACAGAAGCTTGATCTATCGTGAACCACGATTTTCAGTTTTCCAATTTTGAATTTCGGCCCAGGCTTATGTATTTGTTTAGGGTTTCTTTTCTCACAACCCTAGACATATATAAGGCTTATTTTAAAAGTCACCACACACAAATACAGAGACCAAGAGACTTATTCTCTCTGTAAGAAGCTATTGCGTTTGTACGCCATAGAGTTTTGTAACCAAGTGCTTTTCAATTTTCATTATTAATGAAGTGAAGAACTTTGCAGCCAATAACATCTGTTCAAGTTGCTAGAGTTAGTCATGTACTAAGATCCGTGCAAAGGGCTAGTCATAGATTGAAGATTTGTGCATCAAAGGAAAGAATGCTACTACAAGATTAAGTCCAATTGAGTATTAGAACGAAGGTTCAACTATAGGTTGGTATTTTGGGATAGGCCAGGGTAGTTGGTAAGATTTCTTATACTTGTAACCGCTTGATTGTTAATTAGTGAATTCTTGGGAGTGGTGACCTTAAAATCACCCGATAGGGTTTTTGCTTTTCGAGAGGTTTTCTCCATTTGTCAACAAATCACCGCGTCAATTTAATTTCTACTGCATTTAGATTAATTGGTGATTTGTTAGTTCCTTCACGATTTGTATGCAATTGAACCTAATTAATCAACTTGAGTAATTGAATTAATTAACCAGGGTTAAGCTATCTTAATGTAATAGCTACCATAAAAATTTGGAAGCTATTGGCCCAAGGAATACCAATTGGTGCTTTTGTGGGGGATGGGACTACAAAGTGGACTAAAACAAGGGCCTTTGCTACGTCTTCTACTTCTAATGCGTTTCTAACAAATCCTTTTGAATTAATCCATAAAAAAAATTAACTTTCTTCTTTTGAATTTAAACCTTAATCATTTTAAATAATTTCAATTTGCAGCCCGTAAGGAGACACTATTAACCAAAACTAACAAAAATTCAAACAAGTTTTGACAAAAACCTCGATCTAAACACAAAAAAGATCATATAAATTCAATCACAATCCTAAGTTAAATCCATGTTAAAAGAATGATGTGAACTCTAAATATGTAAATTGCAATAACAATTAACTATAACATCATGAATCAATGAATTCCAATAAATTAGCCTAATAGAAACAGATCCACATTAAAAATCAGGAAAGAACGTTCTAAGCACTGAAATAAGAGTACAGTAAAATTCTTGGATTTGAAATATCTACTCTAAATTTAGATTCCACCTTGTATATATACACTTATATATACAGTTAGTAACATACTTTCATATTCTGGCTAATCTAATAGTATGTGATTCCATTCAACAATAAAAAAATAGAAATTTGAAATTTGAAATTTGAAAAAAAGAAGAAGAAGAAGACAGAACTAGTAAGATTTTAAAACCTCATTTCGATGGATCAAAATGAAGTAGATGATGATCCATGAGCTCGAGTGGCTTGATTGGGCGAGAGAGAGAGAGAGAGAGAGAGAGAGAGAGAGAGAGAGAGAGAGAGAGAGAGAGAGAGAGAGAGAGAGAGAAATAAGAAAGTTCTATTATAAGTTAGTGAGTGTGAGATTAAACGAAAGAAAAATAATAAGAACAGTTGTATACGTGGTTGTCAAAATCGCGATCTGGATCGTAGGATCGCACAATTTTACGATCTCACTTCACCAACAAAACGTTTAGAATTGCTATGATCATAAAATGGTAGGATTTTAATGTAGAAGCGTATGAGATCCTACTGATCCTACCAAAACATCAGTTTTTGGTTTTTTTTTTTTATGGGATAAATTTTTGGTTTTGAAGAAATTTTAAGGGTTTTCATTTTTATATGTTGTGATGGTATTATTTTTTATTTTTTTTATTTTATATAATTATGTTAACCTAAGGAAATGTTTTCTAGTTTCTAGTTCACTTGTAGTCAAAATGAAGGAATGCTTCATCATTTCTAAATGATGAATTTATATTGGCTTTGCTACCTTTTAAGCTATAATGTTATTAAATTTGTTTGATCAATATACTAATTTGTGTTCTAATATTACTCAAATATTTTTTTATATATAATTTTATTAGTATGCTTGTATTTGTACATTGATTCATTGATTTTTTTGAGCATGCTCTATAATTGTTGCTGAGTGGTATAACTTGAATAGTTGTGCATGCTCTAAGTTGTATCTTGATCTCTTTTGCAGCTCTAGTACACAAATATACAATGTCTACATAGATGATGAACTGGATAATGATGATTAGGACAATGGTTATAAGAACCCTAGAATGAGAATAATCAAATGTTCACTTTACCTTAATATTCATATTTCTTTTGGATTTCATATTTTAGTTAGTTAGTTTCCATTTGATAACTTATTTTGGTTTTTAAACTTGGAACTTGGAAAATATTTCTACACGTGTTGATAAATATTTTGGTATTTGGTTGCTAATTAAACATTTATTGAACTTTTTAGATACATTGGGTCAAAACTTAAATATATTTGTTTCATTAGTATAGACGTAGCGACGTATGACATACTAATTGCATCATATGATGCAAATCTTTGTTTCTTATGGATAAAATCACAATTTACATGATTATTCAATATATAAAATCATTGACAATGTGTTTTTTTTCTTTAAATCTGAAAATATATAGGATCTTACGATCCACGATCCATGATCCTACCTATTTTTCATGATCTTACGTAAGATCTCGATTTTGACAACCTTGGGCGTACGCAGAAATCTCGTAAAAGATAAATCACCTAGTGATGAAATAACATAACAAATAATCAATTTGTATTGATTTATATATATGTGAGTACAATCCTTTGTATGACTCTTTACAATAAAAGGATACAATAAACTCTACTGATTCAATCTAGAAGAAACGTTACAATTCAAAGGGTTGTGAAGTTTGATCTTGAATCGTGCCCTGATGTCTCCAAGTTGAATGAGTAGTTGAACATACTTGATTTGATGTGAGGGCCATTGGCTTAATCTTGAACTATATTAAAGGAGAATCCCTACTATGATTTGAAGAGGTAGGAATAAGCCTCGATGAACAATAGAATTCTTTTGGACTCAGAGATAACTCTCTATTTTGGTAGAGTGGCAGTAGAGTTTTCTCTCCAAGTATCTATTCCTATTTTTTCATATGAGAAGTCTCTATTTATAGGTGACTTAATGGTATTTAATTTGGAATTTCTCTCAGCATTTATTGAGAGTTAATTATGAATTTTGAGTTCAATTTGGTTTCTCACTCAATATGATCTTTGCATATGAGTTTTTTCTTCAGACGTTGCCACATGACTTTTTTCATTCGATGTTGCCATGCGGCTTAGTAGTGCATGTTTGTCCACAAATGCCCCACACTACAAAAAACGAGGGCTATAGCCGTGTTTCTAAAACGCGGCTATAGACCCTAAAAACGCGGTTATAGCCCCTTTTGGTCTATAGCTATGTTTTCTATAACTGCATTTACACGCGCAACCTATTTACTGCAACTATAGGTTCAATAGATCTATAGCCACATTTTTTTAAACGCAGCTACAGACCATGTTTGGGCTGCGTTTTAAAACCATGGCTATAGGTACAGTTTTGGCTACGTTTTAAAAACGCGGCTAAAGCCTCCTACAACTGCTTTTTTGAAATGCGACTATAGGTTTTTAAAAAAAAAAAAATTCTGGGTTTCTTTTTCCCAGCTAATTCAAAATCAAACACAAATCCAGAAAATTCAAAATCAAACACAACATTCTCACAATACAAACACACCCAGAAAGTTCAAAATCAAGCACAAACCCAAAAAATTCAAAATCAAACACAACATACTCACAATACAAACACAACGTGCTCCAAAATACAAGAACACAAACCCATGAATCTCCTCTCATTCAACAAAACCAACCCAAATCTAACACTAAATCCCAAGGAACACAAAAGCACAAGCTCAGAAACACAAAAGAACAAGCTCAAGAACACAAACCCATTTAAACATAAGCACAATATTAGCAACACAATAGCACAAATTCAAGCATAGATCCAAAAAATTCAAAATAAAAACTCAAATCCAAATCAAGACATAGACACAAATATTGCTAGAATATCCACTTCATTCAAAATTTTCAGCATTTCCTCCATTTTCTTACTAACTAAATATAAAATAACAAAAAAAAAAAAAACTAGATCTATAGACAAATCAGTGTGCTTGAGATGAAGAAAAAAACAAAGAAAGAAAAGAAGAAGAAGAAGAAGAAGAAGAAGAAGTAGCTACAAAGAAACAAAGAAAAAAAAGAGAGTTGTGCTAGAGTGAAGAAAGGAGAAAGAAAAAGGAAAAAAAAAAAAAAAAAGAAAAGAAAGAAGGAAAGAAGAACCTGGCATGACTTGCAAAAGAAAGGACCTAAAAAAAGAATGAGCAAAGAAATTAAGAAAAGATGAAAGTGGGGATGCAAGTTATAATTATCATTCAGTTTTTTTTTTTTTTTGTTACCTATAGCCACATTTTTTGAACACGGCTATAGCTTATCTATAGCCACGTTGTTTAAACATGGCTATAGGCCATCCTTTTAAAAAAAAAAAAATTATTTGGTTGGACCTATAGCCGCGTTTGTTGAACGCGGCTATTGATCTTCCTTTTAAAAAAAAATATTCGATTGGACCTGTAGTCATGTTTTTTGAATGCGGTTATAGACTTAATCTATAGTCGCGTTTTAAAATTGCGGCTATTGATTTGCTATAGCCGCGTTTTTTGTAGTGCCACTTACATGGATGCATCATAAAATTTTTGATATCTATAATGCCCCCACTTCAAGATTCCGCTTTGCGTCTTTTGGATGCAAGGAAGACAAGACTTGAAGTATTCTTTAATTTTATTTATTTATTTTGTTTATCTTTAATAATGGACTTGGTTTATGGGTACACAAGGCTTTCGTCCGGGTGAAATTTGGGCTTCCTTCATCCCGATGCTGTATATTACAGATTTGTCATCGAAAATGTCTTCCCATGGTTTTAATCTTATGAGCCACGCACATATTTTTTTAGTTGAGCACTCAGGCCTTATGGGCTTGATTACACAAAAAAGACATTCCCTCTGGATTGCAAGCCCACCTTAGTTTTGTTAGGCAAGCCGGTTCAGCAATTGTCTTGCTTGACAAGCTTTTTTTTTTAAGCTGCACTCTTACAAATCACTAGGGTTTCTTGCGAATGCCACCTCTATAAAAAGGACGTGAAGCTTTATGGGTGAGAGTAAACTCCAAACATCAATTTCAAGCGGATTGCGGCATCCTGTCCTTCTTGTCTTGGTTTCCAAAGGATTCGAGCAACATCGGTCCTCTTGCCATCTCTGGACTACGGGTGTGTAAGCTTCATCCGTGTATCCTTCTTGATGTCTTCGTCTTGTAGCTACCGGTGTGTGAGCTTTGAACACATCAGCTGCGTATCCGTCTCCCCGCCTTTGTCTTGCGGCCATTGAAGTGCGAGCTTCGAACACTTCGTCCCCATGTCCTTCTTATATATTGCCTTTGTCTTGCGGCTATTGGTTTGTGAGCTTTGTCCGCGTATCCTTGCCACTGCCTTCATCTTGTAGTCATCAGTGTGAGAGCTTGTCAGTGCATCCTTCTCACTGCCTTCGTCTTGCGGCCATCGGCCTGTGAGCTTTGTCCGCATATCCTTCCCACTGCCTTCATCTTGTGGTAATGAAGCTTGTGATTTTAGGCAATCCAACTCCATCTTCTGTGGTCATTTATAATCATGTTGCTTCCTCTTGTATTTGTCAACGTTGTCCTTGACTCTCCCGAAAGAAACAAACATGCATTAATTCTGTGTCCCACTTATAATGAGCCATGGACACACATGATCTTCACACTTAATGTAGAGAGCATACAAACTTCCACGTGTCTTTTCCTTTACATGCACATATAGCTTACCATCACATGTACGATGTTTAGGAGCTTGAATGTGAACATTGAACGAATGGCTTCCCGTGGTTTTGAATCACAATGCTACATGGCCCTTTCTAATAAGCCATGAATGCATGTTCGCCTTTTTCAATTTATTAGTAAATAGTGATGGGACTGACGAAACCACTTTTCTTGGACGATCTCATGAAACACCTTCGTTCACTCACAAAGCGGCATGGACGAGGGTAGGCAAGTCATTAATAAGAAGATTCAATGCCCCAGACAGTTATTGGCTAGCTGTCAGACCGTTGGAGCCTCATCAAGACCTACATTAATAAGCCCTAAGGCGTTGCAAGAAGAACATTAAAACCACAATCAAAGCCCCAACGGCTAAAATCCATGAAGCTATATATACACACTCATTAGAGGCACAAAAGGTACTGAATTCTTACCCAAAGAAATACTTTTACGCTTCTCATTTTCTCTCAAAAGATTTCTACATACTAACTTTGGCATCAGAGACGTTTGGGCAGGCGCCACATCGGTGACCATCTTAGAAAAGCCTTAGTCCCATTTTCCAAGAGCAGTGACGAGGGTCCAGCACCATCTGGACAAACCCACTTAACTGACGATCTAGACATCATCAGTTTGGCGCTATTTGTGGGAAGGACATTTTCGCACTAAGGTTTGAGAATATAGTTCCAGTCATTCTCCAAGTTCAGATGGAGTCTAACCAAGTCCCTGCGACACTGGCCCTGCAAATCCAAGCACTTACAGCTAGCGTAGAAGAACTCACCAGACAAAACCAAGAGATGAGGTAGCGGCTCCAGCAGGAAGCCAACCGGTCTAGAGACAATCCAAAAGACGAGGGGGACGACCAGAGATGAAGCTATCAAAGGCCAGCCATTCCAGATGAACCGAGCTCAGAGCTTCTTCGGGAAATGAAGAAAGAAATGGACGAACTGAGGAACACTATCAAAGAAAAAACAGATCGAAGCTTGGACAGGATGGTCAAGACGACAGATTCCCCCTTCACGACAGCAGTTCTTGAGTGCCCAGTGCTGTCAAAGTTTTGCCTACCTCAGCTTGAACAGTTTGATGGGCTTAAGGATCCCTTGGACCATCTCAACACTTTCAAGACAACATTAGGTCTTCTACAACCCCTCGACAAAATAATGTGTCGTTCTTTCCCTACCACTCTCAAAGGGGCCGCGAGGGAATGGTTCACGAGGCTACCCACCTCGTCTATTGACAACTTTGAACAAGTGAGCAGTTCCTTCCTGTGCCACTTCGTTGGGGGACAACGCCCAAGGAGGCTAGCAGACCACTTACTCACCACCAAGCAGGGAGAGAAAGAGACCTTGAGGTCGTACGTGAAGCACTTTACCCCGGAGACTCTAGAGGTAGACGAAGCTGATGATAAGATGCAACTAACAACCTTTAAGGCTAGACTGAAATCCAAGGAATTCGTGGTCTCACTCGTAAAGAATCCTCCAAAAACGATAGTCGAGATGCTCCTGAAGGCATAGAAGTATATGAACGCAGAAGACGCTTTAGTCGCGATAAGAGATGAAGGGAAAACCAATGAAAAAGGGATGAAAGAGGACGACCAGAGAGGATGAAAAAGAGAACGCTCAGATCATTAGACTAACGACGGGGGTAAAAGGAAAGACGAAAAAGCTCCTCGGACGGTAAAATTCACTCTTGTAGTTATGCTTGTTGACAAAATTTTGGCGCAGATTAAAGATGAGCACTACCTTAAATGGCCTAGGCCATTGCATTTTTCCCCTAACGTACGTGATAGGAAGAAGTACCACCGTTTCCACAAAGATCATGACCATTACACAGAGGATTGCAAAGACGAAGGAGCAGATAGAGGAGCTCATATGAAAAGGGAAGCTGCAGTGGTTTGTGAAGAAGGAAGAGCCCAGTGGGACTAGAGATGATGACAAGGGCAATCGTGAAGCCTCACCAAAGAACGAGGATCATACGACCCAGCATCCGCCAAGCATGATCGGGGAGATAAAGACAACCACAGGTGGGCCATCTGCAGGAGAGTCATTCAAATCCCTTAAGAAGTCATATCAAAGACAGTTGAACAGCGTCCACAGGATACCCCCTTAAAACAGAGACGAACGGATAGGGATATGATCTTCTCTGAAGAAGACGCTAGAGGAGTGAAGCAACCTCACGACGAGCCCTTAGTCATAATGCTTATGATAGAAGGGTTCAACACCAGGAGGATCCTTGTGGATAATGGCAGCTCTGCGGACATCATCTACCTCTTTGCTTTTCAACAATTGAGACTAGATCCAAAAATACTGCGCCCTTTTGAGTCCCCCCTCGTCAACTTTAGTGGGGACAGAATGTATCCCAAAGGCATAGTAACGCTAACAATCACGGTAGGGTCTTATCCACAGCAGCTGACCCGCCAGTTAGATTTCCTGGTAGTAGACTCCCCTCTTCATACAATGTGATCATTGGGAGGTCCACACTCAACCGCTGGAATGCAACCACTTTCACATATTGCCTGAAGGTGAAATTCCCTACGAAAAACGGTGTAGGCGAAGTAAAGGGAGATTAGGTACTGGCCAAGGAATGTTACCAGGCCGTGCTAGCTGCAAAAGAAAAGTCATACATGAATGATCGTGGAGAGGGAAGAAGGTAAGGTGGAGGCCTTGGAGACAGTGGAGTTGGTCGAAAGAGAAACAGCAAAGACGACCAAGATAGGGATGACTTTGAGTCCCAAGATGAAGACGAGACTTGTCCTGTTCCTTAAAGAAAACATGGACGTCTTCTCATAGAGTCATGAGGACATGCTAGGCATATCCCCGAAGGTCATCCAGCATAAGCTAAACGTGGACCTCGGGAAGAAGCTCGTCAAACAAAGAAGACGGGTCTTCGCTCTAGAGCGAAACCAAGCAATTACAGACGAAGTTAACAAGTTGTTATCAGTAGGCTTTATTCGTGAGGTCTACTACCTAGATTGGCTCGCCAACGTCGTCCTAGTGAAGAAGGCAAATGGA
Source organism: Castanea sativa (assembly GCF_040712315.1). NCBI lineage: Eukaryota > Viridiplantae > Streptophyta > Magnoliopsida > Fagales > Fagaceae > Castanea > Castanea sativa. Next base: position 27,755,584 of record NC_134016.1, read on the forward strand.
AAATGGAGGATATGCGTAGATTTCACGAAGCTAAACAAAGCCTGCCCAAAAGACAGTTTTCCTCTGCCCCGGATAGACCAGCTAGTGGATTTTACAATAGGGCATAAATTACTGATGTTTATGGATGCATTATTGGGATACAATCAAATAAAGATGGCTAAAGAAGACCAAGAGAAAATTGCTTCTATCACGAGTCAAGGGATTTATTGATATAAGGTAATACCTTTTGGACTAAAAAATGCAGAGGCAACCTATCAGAGGTTAGTGAATAAAATGTTCAGCAAGCAGATCGGCAGAAACATGGAAGTATACGTGGACGACATGCTCGTCAAAAGCAAAGAGGAACTAGCTCATCTGGACGATCTCAGAGAAACATTTGACACACTTAGACAATACTAGATGAAATTGAACCCCAGCAAGTGTGCCTTTGGGGTAGCTTCAGGGAAGTTTTTGGGATTTATGGTGTCCCAAAGGGGCATAGAAGCAAACCCAGAGAAGATATGAGCCATACTTGACATGACGTCATCCAAGACCGTCAAAGAAGTCCAGAAGCTTACAGGGAGGATAGCAGCACTCAACAGGTTCATCTCTAAAGCAACGGACAAGTGCCTACTCTTCTTCAAGACATTGAAGCAAGCTTTTGCATGGACTGACGAATGTGAGGTAGCTTTCTAAGAACTCAAACACTACTTAAGCACCCCACTTCTCCTGAGTCCGCCTAAGAAAGGAAAAGACTTGTATTTGTACCTGGCAGTATCAGCCACAACCGTCAGCGTAGCTTTGATTCTAGAAGAGGGAAGGAAATAACTCCCAGTCTTTTATGTCAGCCAAGCTTTCCAGGGGTAGAATCCAGGTATCCAAGGATTGAAAAGATTGCGTTCGCGTTGGTAGTAGCTTCGCGAAAATTGCGACCTTATTTTCAAGCGAACCCCATCGTAGTCATGACGGACCAACCCATTAAGAAGTCTATGAACAAGCCTGAGGCAGTAGGTAGAATGATCTAGTGGGAAATCGAGCTTAGCTAGTTCGACATTGAGTACCACCCTAGGACAACAATTAAGGCACAGGCACTGGTAGATTTCGTCGCTAAATTTATGGTCCCTGATGAAGATAGTCTTGACGAAATGGTAAAATGGATAGTTCAGACTGACGGTTCATCAGTCCAAAAACGAGGTGGAGTAGGGGTCATCATCATTACCCTCGAAGGAGAAACGCTCAAATATGGAGTGTAGTTAGCATTCTCGGCCATGAACAATGAAGCAGAATACGAGGGAGTATTGACGGGTTTAAGGATTGCAAAGGCTCTAGGGATTAAAAATATACTTCTCCAGAGTGATTCCAAGCTCGTCGTAGGCCAAATAAAGAGGGAGTTTGAAGCAAAAGAGGAGAGGATACAAAAGTACCTAAAGTTGACAAAGCTTCTGGTACAGGAGTTCGACCAAGTGGAATTCACACAGATCCCTAGAAGCCAAAATATGGGGGTAGACAAGCTGGCGAAGCATTTATCATTAGAAGCGGGGCCAGCAGATGCAGACTTGAAAATTGAAGTCCAGAAGAACCCAAGTATAAAAGAGGTCCTTACTTTTGCAATCCACAACACAAGTGACTGGATGACCCCGATCATATCTTTCCTTCAAGAACAACACCTTCCGTAGGACGTCGAGGAGGCCAGAAAAGTCACGAAGAGTGCAGCCAGATTCATTATCTTGAACTGCACCTTGTACAAGAGAGGCTTTTCTATGCTGTACCTGAAGTGCGTCAACGAAGAAGAGGCCAAATACATCCTAGAGGAGATCCATGAAGGGATTTGCGAAGACCATGCAAGACCTAGATCCTTAGTAAGCAAAGTTATCAGAACATGTTACTTCTGGCCTACTCTGCAGGTAGACACGAGGGAGCTCGTCAAGAAATGTGATAACTGCCAGAGGTTCGAGAATGTTCAATGCCTTCCAGTAGAGAAGTTGACGACAATAGCCTCCCCATGGCCATTTGCACAATGGGGGATTGACATCGTTGGCCCATTGCCCCGGGGTAAGAGGCAGGTAAAGTTTCTACTAGTCGCTATTGACTACTTCACAAAATGGGTTGAAGCAGAGGCATTATCAACCATCATTGAAGGAAAAATCCAAAACTTCATATGGAAGAACATAATCTGTAGGTTCAGGATTCCACGAACGATCGTGTCAGACAACAGATGACAATTTGACAGTTAAGGCTTCAGGGATTTTTGCTTAAGCCTAGGGATCAAGAACTAGTACTTATCCCCGGGACACCCACAAGCGAATGGACAGACGGAGGTGACTAATCGAACGCTGCTTAAGATCATCAAAACCAGGCTGGACGACTCTAAGGGAGCCTGGCCAAATGAATTACCCAATGTTTTGTGGGCTTACAGAACTACAGCCAGAACCCCGACGGGAGAAACCCCCTTCAGACTTACTTATGGCACTGAGGCAGTAATCCCAGTCGAGGTGGGAGTAACCAGCATAAGACGAGGAACGTTCCATGAAGAAGGCAATAACGATAAACTAAAGATCAACCTGGATTGCTTGGATGAGATCAGAGACAAAGCCTCCAGTAGAATGATGAAATATCAACAGAAGATAGCCGAGTACTACAACAAGAGAGTGAAGCTCAAATGACTTGACATAGGAGACCTTGTCCTGCACAAAGTCACCCCAGCAACCAAGGACCTGGCCCACAGGAAACTCGGTCCAACTTGGGAGGGACCCTACCGGGTCGTCCATTATTCCAGACAAGGCAGTTACCACCTAGAGACCTTAGATGGGCAAAGATTGCCACGACCATGGAACATTGAGCACCTGAAAAAGTACCATCAATAGATGTAACAAATAATTGTATTCATTTTTGAAAATAATAAAAAAGACTATTAAGCCAATGACTTAGCTGAACATACCTAGCAGTTTAAAAGCCAAAAATGGCTAAGTAACAAGATTCCGCTCTTACGGATGTAATTTACTGACGAAGTCAAAAGATGACAAGATTTCTTCACTGGGTGTAAGTCAAAGAAAATTGGCTAAGTAACAGGATTCTGCTCTGACAAATGTAAGTTACTGACGAAGCCTAGAATGGAAGAAACCCTTCACTGGGTGTAAGTCAAAGAAAATTGGTTAAGTAACAAGATTTTGCTCTAACGGATGTAAGTTACTGACGAAGCCTAGAATGACAAAAACCATTCATTGGGTGTAAGTCAAAGAAAATTGGCTAAGTAACAAGATTCCGCTCTGACGGATGTAAGTTACTGACGAAGCCTAGAATGACAAGATCCCTTCACTGGGTGTAAGTCAAAGAAAATTGGCTAAGTAAAAAGATTATGCTCTGACGGATGTAAGTTACTAACGAAGCCTAGAATGACAAGATCCCTTCACTGGGTGTAAGTCAAAGAAAATTGGCTAAGTAACAAAATTTCGCGTAGACTGATGTAAGCCTAGAATGGCAAAAACCCTTCACTGGGTGTGAGTCAAAGATTACAACAAGATCCTGTCGCGACGGATGCAAGTTGCTGACGGATTGAGACCCCTTCATCTAATGTGAGTTAACAAAAAATCCTAGCTATGTAATAGTAGTATAAGTTATTGATGCATAGAGACGAAGCAGACAGAGACCACACACATTCACTAGGCATCATGCAAGGAAAGAGCAGAAACAAGTAAGTACTAAATTATGATTAAAGGCCCAAATACAACGGGCATCCAGCATTATATTAAAAAGCCCATAAACACTGGGCAAAAATATCGTTCTTAAAGTAAAACGAAAACATTGTTCTGAAACTAGAATTAGAAAGCCGAAAACACACTGGGAATCCAAAAAACCTATATATCTATATAAAAAGAAATCTCAAATAAAAAGCAGATAGGACAGGTTCAGGCATCAGCAGCAGCAGGAGGGAGAGCACTCGCAGGAGCATCGTCCTTAGGAGCCGTGGGCTGGGAGGCTTCGTCAGCTGCCATTTCCTTGTCCACCTCTTCCAGATCCAAATTCTCTAGAGCCACTCCGGTGGGGTGCTTGGCAAGGTACTGCCTCAAGAGCTCAAAACCCTTAAAGTACCAGCTGAAGAGGACGTTGTTGTACTCCTCTGTCATCTAAAAGGCCTCCACGGACTTAGCAACATTTGTCTTGAGTTTTTCTTGCGCTGCCAAAAGCTGCTCGCCTTTCTCCGAGACTAACTGTTTCTCCACCCTCAGCTCGTTAGAGAGACCCTTAACCTACTCCTTGACTGTTAGCCTCACCCATAGCGGTAATCAGCTCCTTCTTCAGTTTGGAGTTTTCAGCCTCCAAAGCCTCCACCTGGGACGCCACCGACACCACCTTCACCTCCTGGGTAAGGAACTCTGAGGTGATGTGAAAACTCTCCCCCAGCACCTACAAAAGAGAAGAAGAAAGGAAGAACCAGACCTCAAGACAATGCAAAAAAAAAAAAGAGTGGATTTGCATAAGTACACTACCTGGACGAGCTTGTGGAGATAACGACCCACAACCTTGTTGTGAGACGTGCCTAAGAACACTTTCATCTCCTTAGCAGTAAAAGTCTCTTGCGCCCTTGCCAACGCGACCCCAGCATCGTCCCAAACACTAGACGAACGAGAGTCTGCTTTTTCCTTCCCCTTGTTGCCAGTCCACGACCTCTTTCGTTGGGGGATGATCTCTTCGACCGAGGTCGCCGGGGAGGCTGTCCTCGTCATCTCAGTCCTGGGAGTGGTTGGGGTACTTGGAGTGATGGAGGCCCCCTTATTCGTCACACGCACAACCCTAATCCTGATGTTGGAAAGGGGCTCGTTCCTCTTGGCTCTCTTCTATGCATACATTCCCTGATTAAACTTCGTCGTCATCTCTACAAAGGAAAAGAACTTGTAAAAAAAAAGAAAAAAATAAAGATGAATAAAGGTCAAAATGGACGAACTCAACAAATGCTTACTCTTCTTTTGTTCAATTTCTATGTTGCGCAAGACGAAGGTAGAAGGCTCCAGACCAAGACAGTGAAAAGCTAGTGTTTGCGGATCAACAAGATCGTCAAAATCTTCTATCGTCCTCGCGTACTCAATGGCCACTTCAACACGCTGCTTATATCTACTCTTAAGCTTTGGCCGTCTCCTAACTATACACGAAATGGCAGACAGAAAAAGTTACTAGCAACGAAATATGATCAAAGGAAAAAGATATAAAACAGGATGAAAATATTGACGAAAGACTGGCAGAAAGACGACGCACCTACACTTGGGGTTCCCCACCGACGGAGCAACCTAGGGACGTCTCCCCACACTCGCTAGAAGGGGTTTCCCACTCATCCCCAGAGACAAAAAAGAATCAAGACTTCCAATACCAGAACGACGAGGGTAAGTCCTTGACGATCCTAGCCTCCTTGACCCAAGGCACTAGCTCGTAGTACCCGTACTCCTTGGATTCTTTCAAATGATACAAGTAGACAAGTTCGTCCACCCTAATCATATCTCTGTCGGTTGCAGCCAGCCATATCTCCATAACCACTATTCTCCAGGAGTTGGGCATAAGCTGCCTAGAAGCAATTTGGAAATGGTTCAAGAGCTCCATGATAAAAGGATGAACCGGGAACCTAATCCCACTCAGGAAGGCAGCCTTGTAGAAGCATACCTACCCAGGCAAGAAGTGGCAAGCCTGTTTCTCCTCATGAGGAAGACGAACCCTAACCCTATCAGAAAATTGGAACCTACCCCTAAATCTGGAAAGTGTATCACTGTCTAAACCACATACCTCCACAAGGGCATGGAAAGCCCTAACCTCACGAGGGATGGAGACAGCGGTATCTCCCTCCACGGGATCGATGCTAGATGACAACTTGGTCTCAAACTCACTTGACCTCACCTCAAACATCACCCCCCACTCGCTCACTAAACCCTCAAACTAGTCAATTGATTGACAAAGCAAGGGAAGCAGATCAACACAATGCCTAAACTATTACCCTAAAAAACAAAGTTCTCAACCAAAGGGAGAAAGGCACGGGAAGCACTTAAAGAAGCCCCCAAATGCGCAAAAAAGAAAGAGATTGGGGGGCAAGATACCCTAACCTCAGAGCTACTAACCATGAAAACTAGACAACGGAGAAGGAGAGAAAAATCCTAAAAATAAAAGAAAAAAGAGAGAGAGCAAAAATTAGAAATTAAGCACTATTTACCCATGCCATAGAGAAACAAAGGACAAGGAAAGAAAGGAAACATACCTCAAAAGGAAGCTTCAACCACAGAATGCAACGGCTCAAAGAAAATTGCAAAGGAGGGTGGGAGGAGAAGAAACACAGAGAAATAATTGAGAGTTGGAGAAAGTGAAGGGGAAAGTGAAATGAAGGGAAGTTTAAAAACAAAAGCACAGAAAACTAAAATTCAACGGGAAAACCAAGAGTCACCCAATTGGGGCATTAACTGCATTGGTCAGAACGTGCCACGTGGCCACGATGCGTGTGGCGCCGCCACTACGCATTAAATGTGGAACAAAACTCCAAGAGCCACATCTGGTCAGAAAATCATTCATCTTCCGATGGTCGTCCTGACACACCAAGACGACCACAGAACTGGGGGGGCAGCTAATGGGACTAACGAAACCACTTTCCTTGGACGACCTCATGAAACACTTTCGTCCACTCATAAAGCAGCATGGACGAGGGCAGACAAGTCATTTATAAGAAGATTCAATGCCCCAGACAGTTACTAACTAGCTATCAGACCATTGGAGCCTCATCAAGACCAACATTAATAAGCACTAAGGCATTATAAGAAGAGTATTAAAACCACAATCAAAGCCACAACGGTTAAAAACCATGAAGCTATATATACACACTCATTAGAGGCACAAAAGGTACTGAATTCTTACCCAAAGAAATACTTTTTCGCTTCTCATTTTCTCTCAAAAGATTTCTACATACTAACTTTGGCATTGGAGACATTGTGGCAAGCGCCACACCGGTGACCATCTCAAGAAAGCCTTAGTCCCATTTTGCAGGAGCAATGACAAGGGTCCAGCACCATCTGGACGAACCCACTTGACTGACGATCTAGATATCATAAAATAGCATTTGAATGAACAATTTATTCATCCTTTTCTTTGGTTTGCTGTCAAGTGTGTCCAGTGATTCAGACCAATCAACCCTCGGCTTGACTTGTGGCTCTTCTATGTTTGCTTGTGATCTCTACAAACTTGGTTCTCTCTAAGTGGTTGCAATCAATTACGATCCACAATAATTATCTTTTACGAATCGTCGAAAACTCTCAACGAGCAATCCATCACTCTCTTGCGCTCTACAAACGAACTTGTGGAGAAAGAATTCATTTTGGAAGTCCATCCACCTAGCTGACTTCCAAAACGATGCATTTTTCCACAGGTTCGTCCGTAGAGTGCAAGAGAGTGATGGATTGCTCATTGAGAGTTTTCGATGATTCATAAAAAATAACCATGGAGTTTACTTGATAGCAACCACTTGGAGAAAACCCAGTTTGTAGATACCACAATCCAAGCAAATGTAGAAGACCCACACCTCAAGTAGAGGGTTGATTAGTACCTGGCACAATTGACAGTAAACCAAAGAACAAGATGAATAAAGGCCTGTTTGGTAGAGGAGTTTAAGTAATGTTGTTTGTAGTTTTTTGAAATACGTGTAGATGGAAAAATGTGTGAAAATGTGTATAATGTTGTTTAAAATGTGAAAATGTGTGTTAGAACTAAGCTATTAAACAGGGCCAATTGTTAGTTCAATGCTCACATTCAAGCACCTAAACATTGTACATCGTAAGAGTATTGAAAGTGTTATTTGTGCATGTAAAAGAAATTAAAGACATGTGGAAGTTTGCATGCTGTCTACTTTAAGTGTGAAGATCATGTGTGGTCGTGGCTTATTATCCAATAAATGTAGCATTCGAGTTCAAAACTACAAAGAAGCCACCATGCTTCTCCACGTAAGGTTAAAGCTTCAGGACGTGTTTAATATGGTATAAGTTATCACATGCAAAACAATAAAAACCATAAAAGTGGGGTCTACTCCCTAGTAGAAGTAAAATCAAAGGTCAAACCACCAAGTGAAACACACATAACTAGTACATGTTTGTTGCTTTTGGGAGCGTCAAGGAAAGCATGATAATTTTATAGTCACTAAAATGAGGAAAATACTAGTGCTACAAACTTTTTTATAAATTATTAATGTAATAAGTGGTTACTAGTAAGTAAAAAAAATTATGTGAATGCTGGGTCTATGTGCGAACCAATAGGAACTTGCTATCAAAACAGTTTGTAAAAATATTGTAAAAAAGTTTGTGAGCATAGTATTACTCTTAAAGGAATCAATGATATTGTATAAGGGAAAAAATGTAATTTTATAAAACGAAATTGCTAAAATTAGTATACACACACACACACACACACACATATATATATATATAACAATAATAATTTTTAAAAAAAAAAATTAGGAGGGGCCATTGCCCCTTTAGTCCAAAGCTAGCTACGTCCTTGTAGACAAAGCTCACACACTGATGGTCGCAAGACGAAGGCAGTGGGAACTATAAGTGAACACAAGATGAAGGCAATGGGAACGATACGCTGACAAAGCTCTCACATTGATGGCTGTAAGACGAAGGCAATGGGAAGGATGCGCAAACGCAACTCTCACTCTAATGGCTGGAAGACGAAGGCGGTGGGAAGGATGTACACACAAAATAATCATACAGCCACAAAATAGTGTAACAAATTATAAATTTATATTGATTTGTATATATGTGAGCACAATTCTCTGCGTGAGTTTTTATAATGAAATAATACAATGAACTCCTTTGATTCGATCTCCAAGAAACTTATGATCTAAAGGGGCTATAAAGCTTGATCTTGAATTGTGCCTTGATGTCTCCAAGTTGGATGTGTGATTGAATGTATTTGATTTAAAGTCACGGCTGTTGGCTTAATCTTGAACTAAATTGAAGGAAAATCCTCATTTTGATTTGAAGAAGTAAAAATGAGCATTGATTTTGAGAGAGCAAGAGTGCTCTTTTGGACTTAGAGATGACTCTTTATTTTGGCAAACTATATGTAGGGTTTTTCTCTCTAGGTTCTTGTTTTTCTTTTTCTCATATGAAAAGCCTCTATTTATTGGCAACTCAATACCATTTGATTTGGAATTTTCTCTCAGTATTTATTGAAAATTAATTGCAAAATTTGAATTTTTTAAATTTGAATTTGAATTTGAATTTAATTTGTTCTTTCATTTATCATTTAATAAGAAATTTTCATGTGATTTTTTTTTTTCAGACATTGCCACATGGATTTCTTCATTTGATGTTGCCATGTGGCTTGGACGCATGTCATTTCTATGCGAGTAATAGTAACTCAAAGACTTGACATGTGACTTGATTTCATTTGCTGATTATCCATTGTTGAAAAGTCATCAAATGCAAATTAATTTGATGACAAACATTTGATCATGATCAATCAAGCAGCTATAAATACATCATAAAATCTTGATATCTACAATATGTTAATAAAAATCTTGATATCTACAATATCTACAATGGTATGTATAAAATGTAAATTGTCCATGTTTTTTTTAAAAAAAAATTATTGTGAAGCACTTTTTTTTTACGATTCATTTATTCTAGATTTTTTGAATAACTCATTTGGATGAATATTTATGATATAGTCCCACATCTATATATATATATATATATATATATATATATATATATATATATATATATATATGTGTAACCGAAGCTCTGCTTGCTCCACATTTTTTCATGTCAATATAATATTTAAGAAGAAAAAAACATAAACCCAAAAAAAAAAAAAAAATTTTAAACCTAAAAAAAAAAAAAAAACATAAACGCAGCTTTTCTAAAACCCTAACCCGATATATAGAGGGCGTTTGGATTGGCGTCCACATCCACGTCTGAGTTTAGTTTTTTTTTTTTCACGCGCGTCTGTCACTGTTCATTGGCCATGAACAGTGATTTTAGGCCAATGAACAGTAATTTTTGGCATGAACAGTGTTTTTTACACATTTAATTTTCTGACAATAGGCATTATGGGACTGAACAAAGGACTAGGCATCATAGAGTTCAATAGTGGCCATCTTGAAGAAGGTGTGACGGCAAGTGGGAAAGGAAAACCAAGACAAAAGTGGGTCCAAAAGTGGGTCCCCCGAAATTTTTTTTTTTGTTGTTGTATGTATCTTACTTTAATCATCTCTTCCTTGGAACCATTCTTTATCAATGTCCGCATCTGGATCATGGTTATGGTAATAAGGATCATCGAAGTCGAAAGGACTGGGCATTTCCCAATGGTGTTGATGGGGCCATTGCTGTCGACAAACATCTGGGTCCACTGGCACAATGTCCGGAAGGATTCCTTGATTGAGGGATTCTGTCATTGTGAGTGAATAGTGACAAGATATCCAAGATACGTCTGTGTATCTGTGAATAGTTCCGTCGGCATTTGTTACCCAATGTACTTCTGGAGGGTGGACAATTCCTTCTGCTTGAACATTATTTTTGGAGTTCAGCTTAGCTACTAGACACGCTGAATTGATTTTGTGACCAAACCGAGGGTGATCTGTTTTGTGATACTTGAACCATTGACCATCATGAGCATCATTTTTCAAAATTTCATGCCAAAATTTGTTAAAATAATGATTTTCATGAGGAAAAGTGTATAAGTAGAATCGTGGCTCAAAATGAATGCACAAGTAGTACTCATTGAGTAAGTACCACATGTAAAGGTAATGTGCCACATTTCAATATGTTATCCAAAATGCAAATGGGGTTTTCCATGGTTGTTCAATATCTGGGAAAATGGCAAGGAAATGACTTTGGTGTTGTTTAAGGTAATCATGGAGGACTCGAATGATTCTTTTGGATCTGGCTTGAAGGGTCAGGGTTTTTATTTGGTCTTTTATGTCTGGGGGAAGGGTTTCTATCATGTTCATGATATCATCAGAGGATGAAAGGTTAGAGGATGAAGAAGGGCCTGAGGATGATGATGGATCTGTTATTGGATATACACATAAGGGTGGAGGAATTATTGTGGTATGGAGGACTGGAGGCTTTCTGGAAAGGTAATCAGTGATAAGGTTATCTGTACTTTTGATGTGCTTGACTTGGAAGGACCATTGTGAAAACCAATTTGACCATCTGAGTAACTGGGGATGGGGGAGCATTTTTCTTTTGAACTGGAGCATTTTTGGGAAGGAAGACATATCCATTTCTACAAGAAAATTGTGACCAAGGAGGTGAAACTGGAACTTTTCAATACCATGTTTAACTGCCAGAATTTCTTTGAAAGTGGAATGATAATGGAGTTCTGAAGGCTTGAATGCACCGCTTTTGTATCCGCAAATGTTTCTTTTTCCATCAATTTCTTCAAAGAGAGCTGCTGCCCAATACTCATTACTTGCATCTGTTTGTAGAATTCTTTTTTCTGTTCCTAGAATTTGCAAAGGAGGAAGTTTTTCTGCCAATTTCTTCAATTGTTGGACTGCTTCTGTATGAATTGAATTCCATGCTGGAGGAGATTTTTTCAACAACTTGGACAAACAATCTCTGTGTCTGGAAATTTTTGGAATAAAATCTGACATGTGGTTAACAATTCCAAGAAACTGTTGGATCTGTTTGGTGCTGGTGAGTGTATCTGAAAATTCACTGAGAGAGACCGCTATGTGAGGCTGCAGAGTGTACTTTCCATTTGAAATGTTTACTCTCAAGAAATCAATAGAGGATACTCCTATGACCATCTTCTTTTTTGAAAGCATTATCCCCTGAGCTTTTACTAAATTGTAAAATTCAGTAAGCAACTTTTCATGGGATTCTGCATCTTTTGAGAATAGGAGGATATCATCTACATAGATTAATGCATTTGACAACAGTAGTTGAAACAGAGTTACCATTGCTTTCTGGAACTGGGATGGAGCATTTTTTAGGCCGAAAGGCATTACCGTCCATTGATAATGGTGGTCTGGAATGCAAAATGCTGTCTTGTATCTTTCTTCTGGATGGATTCCTAATTGCCAAAATCCTGCTCTGAGATCAAACTTTGAAAATACTTTGGCATTGGAAAGATGCTGGAAAAGAGCACTTTTGTTTGGTAGTGGAAACTTGTCATTAGCAAGGAAATGATTAAGATCTTGGTAATTGATTACCAATCTGAGTTTTTCTCGGACTTGTTCTGCATGCTTGTTAACATAGAAGGCTTCACATGCCCATGGAGAAGTTGTGGGTTCAATGAGGTTTTCTGAAAGAAGGGTAGCTAACTCCTGCTTAGCTAGGGATAAGTGTTCTGGGTTCATACCTCTATAACTAACTTTTGTAGGGTTAACATCTTCATTCTTTTTGAATGGAAGGGTTATGAAAAAGGCTGGGTTTTTCCACAGAGGATTTGGGTTTTTGAGGAGGAATTTTGAGTGGGTGGCTGCACAACATTCATTGATAATCTGGGCTTTCAAGGAGTCAAAAGGGTTTATTGAGAGCAAATGTGGTACCTGGGTCCATGTGAGAAGGTGTTGTTTATGCAAGAGGTCTTTTGAGGACCATATAAGGTTGGGTATTTGGTGAAGGAGGTCAAATCCTATGAGGAGGTCTTTGCCTGTGAGGGGGAATCCAAGGACTTGGTGTTTAATGGTAAGGGTTGGGAATATTCTAATGTGAATAGGTTTGCTTTTCTGGGTGATCAAGAATGTTTCTCCATTGGCTGCTCTGAACATCTGATGATGGGGTAATCAAAAATCTTCTAGTAAAATTTTAGGGTGAAGGATTGTTGCTGCTGCTCCTGTATCAAACAAAGCTATTACTGGGATGGGTCTGGAATAGGTATCAAGGAGGATGTGGACTTGTGCTATTGGTGTGGGGCCAATTATTGGGGTTATAAGAGGCTGAGATGTGTATATGGTTTGGATTTCTAGGTCTGAATCATCTGTAATGCTTGAATCTGATTCATCTTCTGAGGTTGAATAAGCCATGACTACCAAGGCTTGGGGAGAATAATCATCATCAAGGGAAAAGAGTGATTCAACATCTGAAAATGGAGTATCATCTGCATGAATCTGGGCTTGCTATAAAAGCTTTGCTGCTTTTTCTCTTTTTGGACAATTTTTTGCAAAATGACCGGGCTTTCTACATACAAAACAAACTTTTGAAGTTTTGCCTTTGAACTGCTTTCTTCTGAGAAACTTCCATTTCTTTTTCCTGAAAAATTTCTTCTTTGGATGAGAATGTTTCTTCTTCCAAGAGTACTTCTTGTAATGATCTCTTTTTTTTGTTGGATAAGAACAGGTTTTATCATAACACTTGATCTGCAAATCTTTCCTTTGGCAATTGTCTTTAAGCTTGCTGTGGATCTTGTCAATCTCTGAAAGAAACTTTCTTTGATTGCAAAGTTTTTCCAAAGCAATAAGGACATGCTGATAAATCTCACCTAAAGAGGCTTGCTGCAAGGTGATTTTTTGAAGATTCATCATACGAAGAGTCTCATCACCAAGTGGTTCTGGGAATGAGTTCAAGAAGGTGTGCTTGGAATTCACATCATCCATGCCATTAAAGGCGTAGTATCTGCTAGACATTTTGTCAAAATGTTTTTCCAAATCTTTTCTTTCAAAAGAACAGCATTTCATCAATAAGAATTCATCTCTGGCTACTTCAGTGTAATGGGCTAATGAACCAAGAAATTCATTATGGAGGATCGTGAAAAATCCTCAAGTGTGTTACTCTGGGCTGCTTGTCTTTGCCTGTATTCTCCAAGGTTAATCCACCATTGTCTTAGTCTGCCTGTAAGTCTTGCTACAAATTTGGCAATAATCTGGGCAACTGTATTGTTTGGGGCTTGAAGTTCTGCTGTACACCATGAATACATGTTGAAAATCTCATCATGCCATTTTGAAGGAGGACTGTTATCAAGGGTGAACAAGTGCTTTGAATCTGTGGTTGATGAGTAGGTTAATCTTGTATGGCGATCAGGGATGACAGGTGGTATAGGAAATATTGGTGGTGGAGGTGGAGGTTGTTTAGGGCGAAGGACATCATCTTCTTCTTCTACTACTTTTGGCTCAGTCATGAAGACTTCATCTAGGTCAAGGCCAAATAAATCTAAATCTATGTCATCAATGACTGGAAGAAGAAAGGGTTCTGTTGGTTCCTGAAGAGTTAAAGTTCTGAGAAATGATGATATCGGGTTCAGAGGATCAGAATTTATGGCCAACATGTTCATATCTGGGGGTCTGGAGGAAGCACCAATAGTTGGATCTGGTGGTTGGTATAAGGGTTCTTTGTCTTTTTTGATGGGAGGAGGTTCCTTTTGTGGTTTAGCTTGAGGTTCTGGTCTGGGTTGAGATTCTAGTTGAGGTGGTGGTGTTGGGTTTGTTGTGTTGGAAAAAATTCCACATGGTTTGAAAGGATTTTGGGCTGGATGTGTCATGTTTAGTGGTTGGAGGTTTTGGTATGGAGAAACTGGGGAAAATGGTGAGGGTACTGGTATGGACAGATCTTTATACAGTGATTGACGAGGTTGGTATGGCATGTAGACTTGCATTGGAAGTGCTTGGGTAGCTGCCTTTTGTGAGTTCTCCAAAGACTGGAGTTGCATCAATAACTGCTTTTTTTCTTTTTCTTTTTGCCCGATGAGTGGAAAGGAGACAGCCAAATCTTTTACTATGGAGGCAATTGTTTCCAATTCTTGTTCAACTGACTGTATTTTCTTCTTCAAATCTTCAATGAGAGAATTTGAGGATGAGAAGGTATGACTTACTGCTTCAATCAACTTTTGTTGATTGTCAAGGATCTTCGAAAGGACTTGGTTCTGTGCTACAGCATTTTCTGCCTGCCAATTGAGGGCTGCTTCAGCTGATGAGACCTGTTTTTTGCTTCCATCTGGATTGGTTCCAACAGGGTTTTTGATTTTCCAAACATGTTTAACATTGGCTTGTGGGTGGTCAAAACTTTCTAAAGGAGGAAAATTTTGTGAGTATGAGGGTGATGCATGGTAAAACATATAACAAGGTAAGGGCTTTTGTGTGTGGGTTTGACTGGGAGGTTTGGGTTGACATTTTTGTACTTGGGGAAGGACTTTCTGGTAATATGGGATTAAATGTGGTTTCTGGTTTTGTTGGTTTGGATGATGACTTTCTTTGCATGGGGAAAGGGATGGAGGTTTTTGTTTTTTGGATCTGGGATAGAAGACATAGTAGTCAAACTTTCCTGAAGGTTCTCCAAGGAGGTCAACTTCTGGGTCTCCTGCTTCATATCTTTCTTTAAGAAGCTGCTGTGAAGACTTTTTCTTTCTTCTTTTCTGATCTTCTTCAAATACTTCTTCTTCTCGACATTCTGCACAATCACAAACATCCCACCATATGTGTCCAATGGATGATTTTCCTTCATAGACAGGTTTTCCATCTTCTCTAAATGCTTTAATCTGAAGACCATCAAGACCTTCATATGAAACTGGTTGGATCATAGCTGTAGGAAAGACCGTGACTTCTTCTTTTTCTAGTGTGGCTGTCATAAACCTCACTTCAACATCACCGTTCTAGTTTCTGATGAAGAAAGGAGTGTTGGACTGGATTGGCTGAAATGCCTGATGAAGAGTCTCATATTTTGTGATCCATGATTCTGGAAAGAGTTTTTTCATCTGATCTTTGTTCAACTGTCTTGGAACAAATGTGCACATAGGCGTCATGCCTGGATCAACTTGAATCAAAAGAGCATCATTGGACTGGGCTATCTTTGGTATAGGTATGTCAAAAGCATGGTTTTGGAGTCTGTAGGCAAGCTAATAGTGAAGTGTAGCTGCAAAAGTATCATGCACTTGAGAAACTCCTGTAATCTGGACTTGGACTTTAAGAGCATCACAAACGTGAGGGTCTTTGAGAGACATGTTGAAATTGGGGAAAAGGGTGACAAAAACTGTTCCCGCATTAAGTGTGGTTTGGACAGTTCCTATAACCGCATTGTGGTATTCCAAAAATCTAGAATCAAGAAGAGCAATTCTAGAAGCTATAGGGAGCTCCTTCTACCAACTCCCTCAACCCAAAGCTCCTCCTCTACCAGCTCCCCCATTGTTCAGACCCACGGCAAAGACCACTTCTCCTTCCTCCAAAATGCAGACCACCAACCACCGTAGAGATCTCCTTCCTCAGACCCACGACAGAGCATCCAAAGAATCAAAACCCACCATTCCCACAAACCAACATATATCTCCTTCCTCAGACCCACAGCTAAGACCACTACCGCAAGCCACAAACCACCCAAATGCAAACGCCGTCCCATTTGCCTTTGATCTCATCCAGCTCATCGAAACCGACCTAGCCAACCCAGTTGGTGATGCAATTTATAGGTTTCATTCTTAATTTTTGTTCTTCGATTCACTTTTATTTAGATTTAATATTCCTGATTAATTTCTGCTTTTTTGTTGCCTTTCTCTTTAGTCTTTTCCTCCATTCGAATCAAGCTTAAAGGTATGGTATACGTTTGCCTCTGTACTAAATTTCTGAATTTTTTTTAGTACATCTATTTGTCTATGTACATCTAATTTTTCTAATATTGTAGTGTTCTCTTTACATTTAAAGAACTCATGAAACTCAATTTGAATTGTAACTTATCATGTATAAATAATTTTAAAAAAAAATTTTAATATAGTTAATTTTTTGGTTTCAATTTCTTCTAACTCTCTCAGTCTAGTCTCTACGCTTTGCTTTGTAGTCAGTAGACTCAAGTTACAAAGAACACGTCATATTGAATTATATGTTCTCTCTCTCTCTCTCTCTCTCTCTCTCTCTCTCTCTCTCTCTCTCTTTTTCTGTGTTCTCTAAAAATCAGTTTCAGATGATATACAGAGATGGAGAATTTGTTTAAATCTTCTTTAAAAAGTTATGTTTGCAAAACATTCATATATGATAGTGACGTTATTATAAGCGGACGGCACATTAAGAAGCTGATGGGAATACCCAACCCGTCAGCCAATCTCATTAGGATGCCGCCTTTTCTGGCATTCAGGGCTATATCCCTTACGTAGCGACAATAAGATGACGGATCACGTGGACGAGACAGGGCTGACGACCTTGGCTGTAAGGTCCTTGGCTGACGTCCTTGGCTGACGGATCACGTTGATGTACATAAGCTGACGACAGTGTAGGAGGTACACATGGGCTGACGACCTTGGCAGACGAAAGCTGAAGGAGTAATCCAACTCTCATTTTTAACCTATCTTGACTTCTGCTTATGTGAATATAAGGAAAGTTCTTGCGCTACACGTTCGACTTTAGTCAAGAAGATTCCTATAAGGAAAGGGCTCAATACAATAGGCAAAGATCCGCGAATTGCTCTTCTAAAAGGAAAGTACTTCCTCGCCAAGGCGTTTATTTCGGCTCTACACCACTATATAAACCCCAAAAACCCTCATGACAAAAGGTACGCACTATTACCTCAACTCTGGCACTCTAGGGTTGTTTTAAAGATCCTAACTTGATCGTCGGAGGGTCTTTGGCCGGCACCACACCGGTGCTCTCTGTCGATCACCTACTTTCTCTTCGCAGGTGTTGCTTCAATCGGAGGAGTACTCGCAGCTCACTGGTGATTTCTTCGGCATCATCAGTTGGCGCCGTCTGTGGGAAAGAACAAGAGAGACATTCAGCCTTGCTCTGTTCCTGAGACAAAGAGTTGTATGGTACTCACTCGATCGATGGCAACAATCAACAACCAAGGCGACGAACCGCATGCTACAGCGCTAGAAAGACAAGTTCAGACGCTGGCTGCTGCCGTCGAGCGCCTTACTAAACAGAATCACGACTTAGAAGAACAACTACGGCAGGTGACCGCGCACCAAAGTGCACCAGGGGAGGACCAGGAAGTAGCAAGCCCGGAAGGGAGGAATGCCGTCAGGCCTGAAGGTAGCACCGCACCAACAAGGCTGGAGCGGCCAGAGACAAACCCGCCATCTGCCTCGGACTCCCTACCACCTCATATCGCGGCCGAGATGCAGGAGATGAGGGAACGCATGGATGTGATGATGAACGCCCTTAGAGGACGGGTGTCCAGCAACCTGGACGACCTAGTCCATAGAACAGATTCACCTTTCACAGCGTTGGTGAATTCATGCCCCGTTCCTCCAAAGTTTCGCATGCCCCATGTGGAAAACTACGACGGATCCAAAGACCCGTTGGACCACCTGGAGTCTTTTAGAACCCTAATGCATCTTCAGGGTGTACCGGACGAAATCATGTGCAGGGCTTTTCTTACCACCTTGAAGGGGCCTCGCGAGGGATTGGTACACTGTGCCGACGCCTAATTCTATCGGCACCTTTAAGGAACTGGGCGCACAGTTCGTGTCTCACTTTATTGGAAGTCATCGGCACAAGAGGTCTATTGCGTGTATACTGGGCATTAAGCAGCGAGAAGACGAGACGTTAAGGTCCTATATAGCCCGCTTTAACAAGGAATCCCTCTCAATAGACGATGCGGATGACAAGATACTGGTGGCAGCATTCACGAACGGGCTACAAGAGGGTAAGTTCTTGTTCTCTCTATGCAAGAATGACCCAAAGACTATGTCCGATGTATACTACAGGGCGACGAAGTATATGAACGCGGAGGATGCCTTGCTGGCCAGAGACGACCATAAACCCAGAAAAAGGGAGAGACAGGAAGATACGAAACCCGACAATGGACGAAAAAGGGGGAGAACCAAAGAGGGACGAGATGATCGACGACCCAAGCCGCCTACAGGAAGGTACACGAGCTTCACTCCCCTGAATGCGCCCATTGACCAGGTGTTGATGCAGATTAAAGACGAGGAAACTTTGGCCTTTCCTGGAAAACTGAAAGGGGATCCCAACAGGAGACCAAGGGATAAGTACTGCCGATTTCACCAAGACCACGGCCATGACACCGCCGATTGCTACGACCTGAAACAGCAAATAGAAGCTCTCATTAGGCGAGAGAGGTTACAGAGGTTCGTCAACAAAGAAAGGGCGGACCCGCCACAAAATCAAGCCCCTCGGCGAGATAATAATCGCCCTAGGCAACCTGTAGGAGACATAAGGATGATTGTAGGAGGCACCACGAGGGTCAGATCTTCCAAGAAAGCCCGAAAGACATACATCAGAACGGTCCAGAACGTCCAGTCGGCAAGTCCTGCGCTTGGATGGTCACGGATTGGAAATCCCCCCATTGAATTCTCGGAAGCGGACGCCCAGCGCCTTCACCATCCCCACGACGACGCTTTGGTCGTCACCATACGGGCAGGGGATTACAACATACACCGAGTTCTCGTGGACAACGGTAGCTCAGCAGACATCCTCTACTATCCCGCTTTCCAACAGATGCAAATTGAAAGGGAGCGACTAATTCCGGTTAATGCCCCACTCATTGGCTTTGGAGGGGCGAGGGTACATCCACTTGGCACCGTCACTTTAGCGGTAACCGTTGGAGACTACCCACAGCAAGTCACCCGGAACATAACATTCCTGGTAGTCGATTGCTCGTCGGCTTACAATGCCATCATAGGGCGTCCAACCCTCAACTCATGGAAAGCCGTAACCTCGACATACCATTTAATGATAAAATTCCCTACTGATCATGGAATTGGAGAATTGAGGGGAAATCAGGTATCCGCACGAGAATGTTACGTGGCCATGATGGAGATGGACAGTCACATTCAAGCCATGAACATAGAAGAACGTCGGGTGGCGACAGAACCCGTCGAGAGGCTCGAAGACGTACATCTCGACGAAGCCCACCCAGAGCGAACGACAAAAGTCGGAACCCTGGCCGACCCAGCGGTACGTCAGAAACTCGCAACTTTTTTGAAAGAAAACAAAGATGTATTCGCATGGAGCCACGAAGACATGCCGGGAATCGACCCGTCGGTCATGGTGCACAGGTTGAACGTGTCGCCATCTTTTCCGCCCGTCCGACAGAAGAAAAGAACCTTTGCCCAAGAAAGAGACCAAGCAATAGCAGAAGAAGTCCGCAAACTGCAAGAAGCGGGATTTATCAGGGAAATGTATTACCCCGATTGGTTGGCAAACGTGGTAATGGTCAAAAAGAACAACGGGAAATGGAGAATGTGCGTCGACTTCACGGACTTAAACAAAGCATGCCCCAAAGATAGCTACCCCCTCCCGCGAGTCGACGTCCTGGTGGATTCTACAGCCAAACATCAGTTGCTAAGCTTCATGGATGCATTCTCCGGGTATAACCAGATCCGAATGGATGAGGCTGATCAAGAGAAGACTTCGTTTGTAACAAGTCAAGGCCTTTTTTGCTACAAGGTCATGCCCTTTGGCCTGAAAAACGCTGGCGCAACCTATCAGAGGCTCATGAACAAGATGTTTGCACGACAGATTGGAAGGAACGTCCAGGTGTATGTCGACGACATGCTGGTCAAAAGCCAAGAGGAAGAAGCTCATCTGGAGGATCTTAAGGAAACATTTGATACTCTTCGCTCCTACAACATGAAACTCAACCCAAGCAAGTGTGCCTTTGGAGTGACGGCAGGAAAATTCTTAGGGTACATGGTATCCCAAAGAGGGATTGAGGCCAACCCAGACAAGATTCAGGCCATTATGGGGATGGCCCCTCCTAAAAATATTAAGGAAGTACAAAGCCTCAACGGTAGGGTCGCCGCGCTTAGCAGATTTGTGTCGAAGGCTGCAGATAGATGTCTACCCTTTTTCCGAACATTGAAAAAATCCTTTGAATGGACTGCCGAGTGTCAACAAGCGTTCGAAGATTTAAAGGCCTACATCTCTTCCCCGCCATTGCTAAGCCCCTCGCAACCAGGAGAAGAACTGTTCCTCTATCTGGCCGTTTCCCCAGCAGCCGTCAGCGCGGCCTTAATTAGAGAAGACGATAAGGTCCAACGACCTGTGTACTATGCGAGCAAGGCATTGCACGGTGCAGAAGAGAGATATCCCCCCATGGAGAAACTTGCCTTCGCTTTGGTTACAGCGGCCCGTAAGCTCAAACCATATTTTCAAGCCCATACAATAGTCGTCCTAACTGACAAACCTTTGCGGCGAGCAATGGGCAGCCCTGCGGCTGCCGGACGGATGGCGTTGTGGTCCGTAGAACTAAGTGAATTTGATATACAATATCGCCCCCGCGTCGCCATCAAGGGACAAGCGGTGGCCGACTTCATTGCTGAGTTCACCAGCGCGCAAGGCGAAGAGGAAAAGATTCCCCAATGGGGCATTTTCACTGACGGGTCATCCAACAAGAAGGCTGGCGGGGTAGGGGTCGTGCTCAACTCTCCGGAAGGCGACGAGCTCAAATGTATGATTCGCCTCGATTTTCCTACAACCAACAATGAAGCTGAGTATGAAGCCCTGATAGCAGGTCTAGACCTTGCTCAAGTTGTAGGGGCCACGAACGTGGTTGTTCATTGCGACTCCCAAGTCGTCACAAGCCAGGTAAACGGCGAGTACGAGTGCAAGGGTGAAAGAATGAAGAGGTACTGGGAACAAGCAAAAAAGAGGATGGACGGGCTGCAAGCCAAGATAGTCCAAATTCCAAGAGGAGAAAACGAACATGCCGACCGACTTTCCAAAGCCGCATCTGCGGAAACTATGACCCCCATCGACAAGGTACTTTCTTTCATTCAACTCTCACCATTAATTGACGTTGTCTGCATACAGGAAATTGGTTCCGAAATCAGTTGGACCACGCCCTTGATCTCCTACCTAAAAGATGGCACGTTGCCTGATGAAAAGGAGGCTGCCAAGAAGCTGAAGGTCCGGTCTGCACGATTTGTCTTGATAAAGGACGTTCTCTACAAAAGGGGCTTTTCTCGACCATACCTAAGGTGCGTAGGCCCCGAAGAAGCAGACTATGTTATGAGAGAAGTACACGAGGGGATATGCGGCAACCATTCCGGGTCACGGTCATTGGTACAAAAGTTGATTCGGGCCGGATACTATTGGCCAACAATGCAAAACGACGCCCAGGTTTATGTAAGAGCTTGCGACAAGTGTCAAAGGTTCAGCAACATCATTCGGCAACCGGCGGAAGAATTGACCCCCATAACTGCCACGTGGCCATTCGCCCAATGGGGGTTGGACATCATGGGGCCATTCCCGATGGCAGCAAGGCAGCTGAAGTTCCTCATCGTCGGCATCGATTACTTCACCAAATGGGTTGAAGCTGAAGCCCTAGCCACAATTACTGAAAAGAACATAAGGGGTTTTGTATGGAGAAACATTGTGTGCAGGTATGGAATTCCAAGAGTCTTAATCTCGGACAACGGTAAACAATTTGACAACGACTCTTTTTGAGCCTTCTGTTCAGAGTTAGGAATCAAGAACCATTATTCCTCCCCAGCCCATCCTCAGGCAAACGGACAAGTAGAAGTCACCAACCGATCCTTGCTTCGAATCATCAAGACTCGGCTCGAGGGGGCAAAGGGCGTATGGCCTGAGATGCTACCCAGCGTGTTGTGGGCATATAGAACAACAGTGCGAACCCCTACAGGAGAAACCCCTTTCCAGCTGACATACGGAAATGAAGCAGTCATTCCAGTCGAGATAGGACTCACAAGTTATAGGGTGGCCAATCACGACGAGGGAAGAAATGATCAAGAGCTTCGTTTACAACTGGATCTAATTGACGAAGTAAGGGCGGTGGCTGAGCAGAGACTCGCGCGATACCAGGACCTCGTAAGCAAGCACTACAACTCCCGAGTCAAGCACCGAGACTTCAAAGTCGGAGACCTTGTTTTAAGGAAAGTAATGGGCACAGCCAGAGATCCCACACAAGGAAAGCTCGGCCCGAACTGGGAAGGACCCTACAAGATCATATCATGGCGAAGAAAGGGCACCTATCACCTAGAGACTCTCGACGGGCAGAAGCTGCGACACCCATGGAACGCGGAGCACCTCAGAAAATACTACCAGTAGAAGAAAGCAAGCAGAACGTTACTCCTCGTTGACAGTTTAGGATCCTTAATTATTTGTCTTAGCTTATTCTTGTCTACAGTTTATTTTAAGTCCAAAGGGCTGAAAACTTATCTTTCCTATTTTCGAACAAAATTTTACTTATGCATTCATCATAATAAGAGGAGGTTCATTCAGAAACGACTAACGAATTTTTTATGTCTTGAAGAAAACAACAGGTCCTCTACTTCCAAGTCCACAAAGTGGACGACCTGCTTATAAGTCCACAAAGTGGACGGCCTACATCCAAGTCCACAAAGTGGACGACCTGCTTATAAGTCCACAAAGTGGACGGCCTACGCCCAAGTCCACAAAGTGGACGACCTGCTTATAAGTCCACAAAGTGGACGGCCTACGCCCAAGTCCACAAAGTGGACGACTTGCTTATAAGTCCACAAAGTGGACGGCCTACATCTAAGTCCACAAAGTGGACGGCCTACATCCAAGTCCACAAAGTGGACGACCTGCTTATAAGTCCACAAAGTGGACGGCCTACGCCCAAGTCCACAAAGTGGACGACCTGCTTATAAGTCCACAAAGTGGACGGCCTACGCCCAAGTCCACAAAGTGGACGACCTGCTTATAAGTCCACAAAGTGGACGGCCTACATCCAAGTCCACAAAGTGGACGGCGTCACAAATAAGTCCACAAAGTGGACAACCTTACACCTAAAATCCACAAAGTGGACGATCCCAATCTAAGGACAACAAGGTGGACGACCTCGTTACTAGAAGGCCTTACCACCAAACGCATAAGATGTACAAGGGCAATAAAATGCTGATATGTTCCCTCTTGAGCTCGTCACCTTGCCATGATGCAACAAGGTGACGGTGTTATGTTCATAGTGACGGTGTTCTGCTCGAAGTGACGGCCTAATAACGGTGTTATGTTCAAAGTTAGCTGACGGCATTGTTCGTAGAAATAATGGGCATGTTGCCAAATGGATACGCCAAGCTAGATTAGCTGAAAGAAAAAGGTGACGCCGTTAAGAAACTAAGGCATACAATTAAGTTGTCCAACGACGTCGCCCATGAAACTGACGGAATGATAAAAAACGACCCTGAGTTTTTATGGAAAAGAAGCTGACGCCGTCATCAGTTCAAAAAATTGAATTGAAAGAAAATAATCCCGTCACCCCTAAGCTGATGAAGCACATAAATAACAATTCTGAATTGCAATAAAAAAACACACACATACTTGAAGCATAAAATGACATTAAGATTAAAGTAAGCAATGTCTTTACAAAGGCCCAGAAAAATGGGCGTCAAGTACTATTCCGTCTACACTTCTCAAAAAAAAAAAAAAAAAGAAGAAAACTTTAAGTTCATAGGGGAGCGTCAGTGTCCTCCATCGTCTTCAGCAGTAAAAGGCTGGGCACAGGAGAGGGAAGGGCTGACGGCATTTGGGTCGCCGTTGCGAGGATTTGGAGTCAGAGTGACGGAGTTATCCGCAGCTGGCTGGGCTAGGACGACGCTGTTGTCTCTCTGGTTATTGTCGTCAGCTTCTTCATGAACGGCGTCCCCTGCAGGGGTTGACGGGATGGACTCGTCCATTGAAATCCTTGACAAATCCAAGTCAGGATAGGCAGATTTCACTTGCTTCAAGCAGTCCTCGAACCCGTCCCCGTAGTAGGCAGCGCAAGCGTCTATAAAGGCTGACGACTCCTTAAACTCCGCCACAGCGTCATTCCTAGCCGTCTCCACTTGGACTAGGATGGACCTCAACTCCTTCTCCACCGACACCTTGGCTTCCGTCTCCAGCTCCCGTCGACGGGTTTCCTCCGTCAGCTTTTCCTTGTAGTCCCTCAACTCCGTGCCCAAGATTTTGTTCGCCTCCTTGAACTGCGCCTGACCGTCAGCTAGGTACTTGACGCGCTCGTTCAGACGGGTGATCACCCCTTCCTTGGCAGAGCACCTGCTTGACAGTGCCTTCATGCGAACCATAGCCTGAAAGAAAAAGGGGGCAGGACAACGTCAGGGCATAAAAAGTTGGACGGGCATCAAAATAGAAAGCGAGACTCACCCTGGTAAGGTCAAAAAGGCCTGACGCCTTTATCTCGTCAATGGTCTGCTCGGCACAAAGGTCCATTTCCTCATCCTTCAAAATGGACTCCGTCACCTCTACAGCGTAATCTTTGTGGGTCAGAAGGCGACGAGCAGACCCCTGGGAGATAGGGCCTGACGAGGTCATGGGCCCCTTACCTGCCCCATGAACGGGCCTGGGAGGCGACGGCCTTCGTGAAGACTTGTCCCCAGGGGTTGGGGCGGCTTTCTTCCCTTGACGGTCTTCCCTACCGTCAGGTTTCCTCTTGGCCGCGACCTTCCCGACGGGCCTGTGGGTTGACGGTGGGGTTGACTCGTCCCCAACCTTCTCCTGCTGTCTCTTCTTGGCCGCAGCAGCAGCTCGAATCCATTGTTTAGCTGACTCCATTTCTGCGAAGAATAAGGGTTAGAAAGAGACAACGTCAGGATAAAGGCAAGAAGTCAAAAAGCACTTACGACGACGTGAATAAGCGTTCAATTTGCAAGCTTCCTCCGTCGGTTCAGGACCTCCACAATATAAGTGAAGAGTATCTAACGTGATTAGATCCCGACACTTCCTCTCGTCCAATGGAATGGCCGTCACTCGACGAATGAAATCCTCCTGCTCCTCGGTAATATGTGGACGATTATTAGCTGCAATGAAAAGTGACGGGTTAGGATAGCAAAAGAGTAGACGAGGCGAGAAGAGCCGACGGGGTTAACCTGAATCTCTAACGTAAGCCCATGTGTTATCAAAACCACTGGGCATTGACTCCCACTCCTCTTGACGGCATACCCAATTTGTCCCTTCTACAAAAAAGTATTTGCCCTTCCACTTCCTATTTGAGTCGGGCATATCTGACACTAACTTCAACTCCTTATCCCTCACTGCAAAATGATATACTCCTTTTGACGAGGAAATGTGCTGAGGACGGTAACACCAAAAGAACTCGTCCAAGGTCAGCTGACGGTTCCCACCACTTAGACTACCCCACAAGATCTCGGCACCAATGAAGGTTCGCCAAGCATTGGGGGCAATCTGGCTGACGGAAATCCCGAGGAAGTTAGCCAGTTGACGGTGTAATGCCGTCAGCGGCAACCTTAGTCCTGCCGCGAACATGGCATCCTACATGCCGACGTCCGCGGTTCGTCCTGAGTAGCACCTCTCACCCTCCTCAGGCAGACGGATGGGAATGTCGTCTGGTATTTGGTAACGGGACCGCAAACTTTTGAAAACGTTCTCCGACATCGTCGGGAGAAAATTGTTGACGGACCACTCGGGGGGTAAGATGAAGGGACGGTCATCACCAGAGGATCCCGAGGTGCTCACTGAGGCTTCCTCGTCACCGTCACTTTCATCCCCGTCACTTATATTTTCCCTTCCACGAACCCCTTGGTCTTCGTCGGCTACCCCTTCTTCATCACCGTACACCTCACTTCCTCTAGAACTCTCTACGTCACCGTCAGAAGGAGTTGACGATTCTCTTTCTGACGACCAGGATAGGCCCTCCGCGGGCTCACGACCTGATGGGAAAACTTCGTCGTAACCCGCTCCGTCGCGGATTGACGATGGATCACTCGGCGTCTCCCTAGACATCTGACTACCTACAAACGACGGGTTTTTCTAAGATCCTAGGTAGACGACTTCGCTAAAGGGCGTCACTAGAAAAAGTAAAAAAGTAAAGGAAAACTTACGTGGACGGTCTCGAGAAGGTGACGGTTGCACGATCGACGGTGTGATAAAATTGGCAGTGACGGATTCTTTCTCTCAAGATGAACAAGGCGAAAAAAGTGGGAAAAAGGTAAACAGTGAGGTATATATAGGAGAGAGGAGGCGCGAAAGACGAAGCGACACACTCGTCCAGACGCGGAGCCAATCAGTCTATGACATGTGTCCCACCATTTAATGAACGTGGCACGAATCACCATGCAAACACCATTTCCCCGGTAACACCAACTCCATGACCCGTCGCCTATAGCTGACGGGATAATGGAGTGGGGGGCAGCTGATAGTGACGTTATTATAAGCGGACGGCACATTAAGAAGCTGACGGGAATACCCAACCCGTCAGCCAATCTCATTAGGATGCCGCCTTTTCTGGCATTCAGGGCTATATCCCTTACGTAGCGACAATAAGATGACGGATCACGTGGACGAGACAGGGCTGACGACCTTGGCTGTAAGGTCCTTGGCTGACGTCCTTGGCTGACGGATCACGTTGATGTACATAAGCTGACGACAGTGTAGGAGGTACACATGGGCTGACGACCTTGGCAGACGAAAGCTGAAGGAGTAATCCAACTCTCATTTTTAGCCTATCTTGACTTCTGCTTATGTGAATATAAGGAAAGTTCTTGCGCTACACGTTCGACTTTAGTCAAGAAGATTCCTATAAGGAAAGAGCTCAATACAATAGGCAAAGATCTGCGAATTGCTCTTCTAAAAGGAAAGTACTTCCTCGCCAAGGCGTTTATTTCGGCTCTACACCACTATATAAACCCCAAAAACCCTCATGACAAAAGGTACGCACTATTACCTCAACTCTGGCACTCTAGGGTTGTTTTAAAGATCCTAACTTGATCGTCGGAGGGTCTTTGGCCGGCACCACACCGGTGCTCTCTGTCGATCACCTACTTTCTCTTCGCAGGTGTTGCTTCAATCGGAGGAGTACTCGCAGCTCACTGGTGATTTCTTCGGCATCATCAATATACATCTTAGAAAGAATAAATTTGCTAAAATCTATGGGTATTCTTCATTTTGATAGTCTGGGTTTGATTAAGATTTTATTGGGTGATTTGAGTGGTGCCAATGATTTTTTTTTCAAGAAATACTATTTTACTACAGCTGAGAAAATTATCATTTACCAATTCTTGGTTCAGTTAATAGAACGTAATTGTAACTTGTGAGTATTTAAAATTCATATTTTTGCATTAGATTCGGGTTTAGTTTGATTATGGATTTTTCACCCAAAAGAAGCAGATTTAAATGTTGTCTTCCTGAACATATATATCCAATATAAACAATGAAAATATGCAATACACTAAACTCAAGTAATTTATCTGGGTAGTTATTTACCCCGTAAAAAATCAAAATTTGATGATTTTTGATATGCATTCATTCATCTTATGCATTTAATTGTAGGAAAAGGAAACTGGGTAGCTGATTATTTCAAGAAACAATAAAGGATCCTTGAAGGTTGTTTGGGTATGCTCTCTTCTAATCACACAGCAAATATATGGTTTCTGTTTTAAATCAATATTCTGTTTTTTTATAGTTTGATTGAAGGAACATGAGAGAGTTTGAACGTTAATGTTGATTATAATTTCTCTGTACTGATTCTGATGTTGGGTTTCTCCCAATTATGAATATTCATTGGTTAGAAAAGTAAGTGAACATGAGCGGAAACACATTTGGCATATATCACTAAATTAGTTATATCAGTTTTGCAGATGGAGGATCTTGATCCAGTTAATGTAGTGCACAGTAGCTCAAAAAGCAGTTTATAAATGGAGGATCTTAATTTATTTCATTTTAGGTTCTTTACACCCAACTAAAAAGCTATGAATGTTTTTTTGCAGAAAAAATACAGCTTCATGGTTTATGTTTTGACTGTTTTAAGTTCAGACTTAGAATAGTTTGTATTTCTTAGGTTTCTTTTAGTTTGGATTTTTAAGCATGGATTGAGGTTGCAAATTCTTTTTAGTTTGAATGCTTTATGGTAATTATCTCTTACTAAAACACTTCTCTCTAATAAAGAATAAGATATTAGGGGTGAGAAAATTGGATGGGGTAGATTTTTTGTAGGCCACGTGACCCAAGTTTTTGGAGATTGTAGAAGTATAAGAGTGTTTAAATTGATTGGGAGACCATATGCAATTAAGAGCATGATTTATATCAATAGGCTACCTATTTAGATAATCTTAATTTTTTGGCAAAAGAACATTAATTTAGCCATTAAACAATAAGCTGCTGGCTTTGCATTTTGGTATGCCAGTACATATAATCGAAGTTAAACACTTAAACTTAACTTTCCAAAAGAAGCATAAAAAATTCTAAAAATTTCTATGCATGTCCAACATCTTCAGGAGGTAATTCAATGTCAGCTATGTTGGGTAAGTTGGTAACCCGATGCAAGGGAATGTCAGCATCAAATTCTTTGTTCTCAAGATTGATTGTATTTATATGCACCTCAAGATTCATTTAATGCTCATTGACTTTACAGGACACAGGAAACTTTCTTAGGCTTGGCCCTGGCATTGTAATTCTTCTCGGCATTTGATAGTCCTGAATCCTTCTTAGTTTTACCATCATTTTCTTCTATTTTCCCTTCTGATCTAGATTTATTGGCACTCAAGGAACATCATTTGAAAATTGAAACGTGTGTTTTGGAGTTCTTTTTCTTGGAGAGGACTTCACTATCCCTTTTTGTTTGTTTTAACTTCTTTTCAGAGATCTCACAAACTTTATGCTTTTTGGGCTATTATTACTTTGAGAGGTGTGGCATGATCACACTATAATATTGGTGTCTTGGAACATCTTAGTTTCACTATTTGATGCTGGTGATAGACATGTTTCCCATGTGAGAATAAAGGGGTGTACATTAAGGAAGGTTTTGGAGCCCTTTAAGGCCTAAAGTAAAAAAGTCTAAGTGGCACAAAATATGGGAAAGTGTTTGTTTGATATGACGGTTGTTTGATATGAAGGTCCTGTCAAAAAGAAGTTTAACTTGCAACTTGTAAATTAGAATGCAGTAATTCCTACAAGGACACGTGCAATAGTCAAGTGTTTTGGGTTGTGATATATTAGCCTTTTGAAATAAGTTGTGTATGTTTTATTATTATGTGGTATCATTACTTTTGAAATCTATTTGTTACTTTTTTTACATGATTCACATTTTAATATATTTACAGTCTCTATAATACTATGTCTAATATCTTTATGTAATATAACAGGCTGGTGGAAAATACAACTTGGTTTTAAATTGAAACAGAGAGGAATTAAACTCATATATTTAGTTATTTGAGGATACAGCTTTACTTCAACGTTTTTTTTAATATAATGAATGCATTGAATATTTAGTGGAAGACATGAAGTAAATAAAATTGAAAAAAAAAAAAGCCATAGCAAAAAGACATGGTATTGGTAGCAAAAATAAATAAAAATTAATTTTTGATGGCTGTTACAATTCTAATGTCACATCATTTGGAGGTTCATCTTAATTTTTATTTATTTTTAATTAAAAAAATTGGTAGCATTCCCATGCATCGCACGGGTTAGCGACTAGTTTTATTCTAATATTAAGAAATAAAACTTTTTAAGAATAAATAATTTAGAACACATGGCGCAAAATTGGAACTCTAATTTAAATTTCTAATTTGAATTTTTCTCAGCTTCACCTATTATTATATATATAGATTAGAGTTTTGTTAATAAATGCTCTTAGAGTATTCGTTTATAGTTACCTAAATACCATTACATTAATGTAAATGGCATGTGTTAGTTTGCTTAGAAGAAAACAAATATTTTAAAATAAGCCCAAAATACCCTTCAACTTATGCATTCATCTTCCACTATTTTGACTTTTTTAGTTTTCTCCTTTTAATCACCCATCCACATGTGGTCCCACCCAACCCAAGAAACCCAACTACACTTGAGATTTAAAAAAAAAAAAAAAAAGTGAAAAAGAAGGGTAAAATGCAAAATTGACTCCCTAAGTTTCTTCAGATTTCGTTTCAATCCTTTAACTTTGCTTTTGTTCATTTCAGTCCTCTAATTTTCAAATTTATTCAATTAAGGCTTTTTCATCAGCTTTGTTATATGTTGTGGTTAATTTTTTAATTATATAAATTTTTCTTCAAATTTTTTAAATTAAAAAAAATCAATTAATGATTAAAAAATATTTTCTAGATTTTTTTTTCAAAAAATTTTAATAAAAGTTAACGGAATGGCCTTAATTGAATAAATCTAAAACTTAGAGGACTGAAATGAATAAAAGCAAAGTTATAGAACTGAAATGAAATCTGAAGAAAGTTAGAGGGTTAGTTTTGCATTTTAACCCAAACAAAAAAAAAAAAAAAAACGAGTAGCGTTGGACCAGTTTGGTCTGGCCATAAGCAAATATGTAGAGTTCTAACTCTTTCCTAAAAAAAGGATTGAAATTTTTTAAAAATTCTTATATAATAATTGTTTTTTTTAAAATTAATAATTTATATAGGAGTAAAAAAGGAAAGAGTTGAATGAAGTTTTTTATTTTTATTTTTAATTATTGTTAGTTTTGATAATTTTTTATTGAATAAATAATTGAATTTGGTTTATTTAATGCCTTGACCCAAAAAATTATTAGCTCCTCTTTATATATAAAAAAACACATAGATCTCCTAAATTCAAATATTCATGAGACTAAAACATTCAAAGAAAATAAAATCATAAATAAAAATAAATAAATAAGTAGATTATGTAAATAAAACCAATAGCGTAGTCGAAGTTTTGAGGGAGGCCAAAATAAAAATATCAACTAATTTTTCAATCCATAAAATAACACACATACTCTCTCTCTCTCTCTCTCTCTCTCTCTCTCTCTCTCTCTCATTGACTCGTATTATTATTGCTGGTATATAAAAAACTTTCATCAAGTAAAATTTATATAAGTCAAAACAAATATTCTCTTTCATTAAGTCCTGTGTAGGGGTTGTGTCTAAAATCGCCCACTAAGATGCACCATGGATGGGTGATTGGCCGACTACATTAAAAAGTTACTGATAGCATATTTTGGCCTCGACCCCCCCCCCCTCCCCACCATTTTAGAAGTCTTGTTAATATGTATTCTTTGTTTGCTTCTTTCTCTTACTGGATAAATATTTCATATATAAATATTGGGGTTTTGATTGATAAACTATGTATAGACACCTCATTTTGTTCTGGCCTATATCCAAGCCCACCGGTTCCAACGATGAGAAATCAA